>NW_006159444.1:4896105-4899075 GCF_000334495.1 Tupaia belangeri chinensis
TTTTAAAAATTCGTAGTTGTTTAGAAAAAAAAAAAAAAAAAAAAAAAAAAAAAAAAAAAACCAGGACAAGATGACTCCAAGTAACCTTCATCATGAAATTTTAAGTAAGACACATCATGCAATAGCCGGACTTGCCTATTAACAAATTATTACCTCTTAGTAACAATTTGTGGGGACATGTGAGAATCTTTCTTAACTTGTTTTATGCCCAGAGCAATTTTATCTAATACATTTCTTCCTACAGATGGTAGATGTTGCCATATATTGTGTTCAGTGGAAGAAAGTAACCATAGCATCCTAATGCTAAATGATGCCACGGTCATATAAATTCTCTGGACATCCCAGTAGGACATTCCAGGAGGCGATGGGCATGACAGCACCATTCTACAAATGGAATAGTAGTTAAGAATCAGAACTAGAAAAGCTAAGTTTAACTGACCTAGGGACACCAGTCTAATCTTTAAGGAAAAACTAATGCCATCAAAATACTTTTTGGTTTATGCAGATAAAATCACCAGCCACTTGCCTGAAATTTTTATTTTCTATGGAACAGATAACATGTTAGGCCAATAGTTTTCAAACATTTTTCATCTCAATCCACACTAAAAATTACATTTTACATCACAGTCAGACACGCAAGCATGTATAACTAAAACAAATCTTCAGGCAACAAAACTTGCACTTAATAAATATCACGGACTCTAATATCTTCTCTTATAATTCTTTTCTGTTTCATTCCTTTCACACACAAAAAAATGTTCTTGACTCTTTAAACTGATTTCATGATTCTCTGGATCATGACAAGCAGCTTAAAGACACCAGTATCAGTCACAAAGTTTTGTTAACTATTTGAGAATATTTAAATTTTTCTATGGAGTCTAATCAGTTCTTTCTTTTACTCAGAGTTATTCGAACAAGAAAACTAAGACAAAATATTAAATAACATCTGTCCATTTGAAATATTTGCAGAGATGTTGCTTTTCCTCCCTGGGTAATTAGAGGCAGAATTCGAACAGAAGAAGGATGTTATAAGAAATAAGCCACACAGGAAAAATCATTCTAAAACTGAATTTCCAAACTGAATTCCCATTTGGGTGAATATTTTACTTTATTTTTTAAAGCTCTTGGGGGGTTTTAAATTATTATTCTAAAAGTATTTGAATAGTATTTAATGCAAAAAGTTTAAGGTGGGGCATATTACAGTGATTTTAGTTGCCACCGGGCTGATGAACAATTTCGAATAAAATGTGAACCCCTCTGGATGTGACCATGCTCACTTTGTAATTATTAGCAAGACAGTAAATAATCTGCTAAGGAGCAGCCTCATTAGTGCCCATTGAAATGCAGTGGCATTAATTTGCAATAAAAGAACTGAAAATTAAATGGGAAAGAAAATAGTTTCTGGAGTCCACCATGAGGTTACAGAATTCACATCTTACTAATGCCTTCCTTCACATCAGGGCGTTTAAAATGTTGTGTGAGTTAGATTTAATCACTATATTTTTTTTATCCCTTCCATTATTAAAAAAAAAAAAGGTAGACAGAAGAAATCCTTTTTCTATTTCCATTTTAACCCTGAATTAAAACAAGTGAAATTAATTTGAAGTATGCTATCTTTTTAAAGTTTTGCTCATTGTCTTTTGGGTAGTAAGTCAGCCTGGCCTTGCTTAGCTGTGGGGATGCTCTAAACTCCTCAAAGCGGGCTGAAGGTGTACGTTCGGATACCCCAAGAATCTGCCCTTCAGTATCCTCTAAGGCCAACCTGCACCTTAGCCCTGTTTCTTCTGCTATAAATATCTCTGGAAACAGAACACTGAATAGAAAGCAGTCCACAGCTTGCAATGCACAAGGGTTTGGGGCAAGACCGGAAGCAAGTACAGACACCAGTGCACCATCAGTAAGCGCCTCATTCAGCGCACAGGCAGGTGGGCGCTCTGCCGCCTCACACCCAGTCCAGGGTATCCCTGTCCTGCCACCGACAGGGGCACAGGTATTCACCAGAAACGCCCACCTAGGCCGTCGGTTCCAGGCGCGTCAGGAAGAGCAGGGGGAAACTGTCAAAGGGAAACTAGAAGAAAGGAAGAGAGGAAGAAAGAACGATCTGTCCTAGGAGAAAATGAAGATGAGGACACAAAACATTCACCACTGAAGTCACGCAGTGGTCTGTGTCCTGGGCTGCCAGCACCTGCTTCCTCACTGACTGCAGGGTGCAGAACCCAGCTGACCCCGCATGCCACTCAGGGGCATTCTCTGCCTGGTAGGCCAGACATGAAATGCAGCCGGCAGGAGACTGTTTTAAAGCACTCCGTGCTTCGACATGGCATGTTTTACACTCACAGGGTACCTCGACATTTCCTTCTGTCAGAAGTCACCTGGCAGCAATCGCTCCGACAGGGACCCAGCCAGTAAACTGAGAAACCAGAAACTTGTCGAGACCCATTCAACTCCTGTTTCGCTCTTCAGGGAAGCGCGGTCAATTCTAAGGCGCTGCAACTACGCTAGGGAGGCGGAGGAAAGTGGGTGAAAGGAATCACTTCCCCAGAAGTAATCCTTGTAATAGCTCGCATATCCCCACTCCGAAATTCTAAATCAATGGCTAAATCAAAATTGTAAAAAAAAATAATAATCATCATGATAAATACAACTCCTGAGCTTCGCTAACCCCAAACACTTCCAGCTTAATTACCAACGCAGACCTTTACCAGAGACTCAAAGGGCCTCGTGTTTACTTTGGGGTGTCGTCCCCCACAAGTAACTGCTGCTTTGTACCGTTTTCCAACGTCTCTTTACTTAGAAAGCACGCGGGATCTACCTCTTGCACAGACGGTAAGGGGGTGGAGAAAATTTCCTGTAAGCTGCCAACCGAGAGAACGCGGGATCCGCAAACGAGCCCGCGGGCTGGGCCGCGCGCCGGCGCCGGGCTCCCCGCGCGCATCCTGGGGTGGCGCGTTCCGCGGCTTCCGCGGCGGG
>NW_006159444.1:4899120-4899707 GCF_000334495.1 Tupaia belangeri chinensis
GGCAGTGCGGACGCGGGTACCTGTAGAACGCCGGAGGGCCGGCCTCCCGTACCGCATAACCGCTGGGCTCGTTCTCCAGGTAATAGGGCACCTGCTGGCCGTGAGGGTGCAGGAAGGGCGACAGCTGCGGCGGCGGGTGCAGCAGCACCAGCGGGCTCGGAGACACGCTGTTGAGCTGAGGGAAGCCCCCCAGGCCGTTGGCACCAAACGCGGCCGCCTCGGACCCCCCGTAGCCGAGGCCCGACTGGCGGTAGACCGGCGCGGAGGCTGCGGCCGCGGCGTTGAATTCGTACGCGGCGCCCTCGGGGTAGTTGTACACGGCGGGCTTACTGCTGTCCACGTACACCTCGCCTAGGGGCCGCTCCAGGGGGATCCTGAGCTGCGGGCGGCTCAGGGGCTCCAGCTCGTTCGCTTGGATCTGGTGCAGCGGGGCCATTCCGGACGCTTTGGCGTGGAGGGTCATGGTCATGGTCAGTGGCCGCGGGCAGGACGCAAATCGTTTCCCCGCACGGCGGAGGGCTCAGCAGCCGACGGGCCACCTGGAAAAAGAGCACAGCTCGCGATTAGAGGCGGGGCACGCCCCGCTT
>NW_006159444.1:4900115-4934147 GCF_000334495.1 Tupaia belangeri chinensis
TGGCCCCGGCCCCGGCCCTGGCCCTGCCCACGGAGCCGGCCGGTCCGGTGGAGCAGGGCAGTCAGATGCGACCAAGTGTAGCTCTGGCGCGAGCGCGCTCAGCCAACTCGGGGCTCCAGGGTCTCCAAGTTCACGTACTGGACTCCGGAGTTTATATGCATTTCAAAGGTGCTGGAAGCTAGCCAGGGCTGTTGCCTTGCCCTGACATTGGCTTAAACATCACTCCAGGCACAACTCGTTTTGGAGTGATCCCAAAGAGCAGCTTCCCTGAACTTTACTTGTAGTCCCTGCTGGACAAGGCTGAATTTCACTGCGGGGGGCGGGGGCACAGAGGGATCTCCTAAAGGTGGCTCAGGGAAGATGGGATTTAAAACAAACACGGAAGACTAATCCACGGGTCGACTTTCTCTATGAGCTGCCTTATGTGCCCAGTGCCAGACTCCAGTCTATCTCTGTTTGTCTCTTTCTGTTTGATTCGCTCTCCTTGTTGGTTAGAAATATGTAGTGTGTACATAGAACGACCCTGGGGAGGACTACTCTGTAACAGAGATACGGCAGATAGAACGGGGTTTGCGGTTGCGTGCGCAGCCAGCCACAGACAGCTATATTTAGCAGCTACAGGAACTGATAGGAGGCATCTGGGGGAAAGGGGTGGAGATTCAAGGTGTATATATAGGAAGAGCCACATTTTACAGTCAGGAGAATGCTGCTGGACCTCAGTTTCCTCATCTGCAAAATGCGCCCCAAGTGGTCCTTTCTAGCCACAGCCTTAGGAGATGATCCCAGCCTGGCTTGTATGTTTACATTGGACCACAGAACTGGACTTCTCCCTTTAGGAATCCTCATGTGAACGATGATTCAGAAAAACCTTTGGTTAGGCGTACATGGGTGTTCATGCCATCCACAGGTTATGCAACCACAACTTCAGAATATGAAATGTGGCCTTGCCTGCAAACATAACCTCAGGTCATTAACCAACCTTCTCGGTCTAGCTAACATATCTTAAAATGTATTTCTACCTTGCTGTTTCTTAGTCCTAACAACTAGCCCTCCTCTCTTCCTAGAATATGCAGAAGCAAATGTTCGGAGGAAAAGGAAGTAGAAAAAAGTTTTGAACTGAATTAACCAAATTAAATGCTAAGCACATGTACACACGCATGCACGCTCACACATGCACCTACTCAAAAGATACAGTAAGTGTATCATGTGTCCATGATTTGGGATAATTTATACTTTTTAATAAACTCCCTTTGCCCCAGTCAGCCTAAGAAACTCTGATATGACCATTAATACTTCATTCTAATTGCTATCCCAAACACCCAATAAAGTACCTGACCAAACATTTGTGGCATATACACAGGAAATGCCAAGTTGCTGTTACTAATACTAACATTTTTAAATATTTAGTGTCATTAATACACATTTCATCTAATCCTTACAAAACCAGACCATGTGGGGACAACATACAGACGTAACTGATCTGAGATGAAGCTATAATTGAGCTCGCTCGCCATCAGTAACTACAGATTGTAAACAAAGAAAGGGTTAAAAACCACATTGGGTGCATTGTGTATATTTCTCTTTATGGCCAGCAACCATTACTTTCCAAAGCAATTTCTTGACAAATGATTTAGTTTCTGTAAATCACACTTTCCATTTTCAAATGCCTTTTTAAAGCACATGCAAAAGCACTTCATAGGGCTCTTAAAAAATCTGAGCCTGCCAAATGCCGTATAAATGGCACGAAGAACCCTACAAGTCCTGAAGGAAAAGGGAGACACACAGATACCCCCAGGGAAAACAGCAAATCCTCCTCTCCCTGCTAGGAGACAGACACTGGCCAGTAAGGTAAGTTGCTTTCTCAAAATGCTAAAGCTACAGAGGGAAAAAAATCAAAACAATCCTACCCTGCTGGATCAAGATCGTCTTTCCAGAAATGTTCCATGGGCTTGTAGAAGTCAAGGGCCAAGGCAGGGAGAAGAAAGAAGAATGTGCTCGTACGTGCAAGTGGCTCAGTGTGTGAGCAAGGCAGAGCTTGCGTGGATGTGTTTGTGTGTGGAATGGCAGGGATTCGGGAAGCAGCCAGTAGGCAGGGCACTTGGGAGCCCCTCCCGGCAGACTCGGCAGCTGGGCTGCTGCTCAGAGCTGGGTGAATGGCAGTGGAGAGTGAGGAGAGACTTGCTGTCTGTGCGTGGAGAGCAGCGTGACACAGGGGGAGCAAGTGTGACTGGGGACACGCCAGCTCCAGCCTCCTCTGCTCCTCACCCTAGGAGCTTACAGAGTGCCCTAGGCTTGCTACTGCCACCCTAAGCAAGAGGAAAAACAGGCTTGCTGTAAATCATAGGCTTACAGCTAAAATAGAATGCCCGTCAAAAGTGTATGGATATCGAGTGAGCAAAATGTGGCCCTGGTGGTTTTTCCTAAAGAATATAATTTAACAATAAAAGCCTCCGGGATACACTTGGCTCCCACGCCTTGCTGGCCCTAGCCCCGGGTCTCAGAGCAGCCACATTATTGCCATGCGTCAAATTGCACCAAGAAACCAGGCCTTGGAATAAATGTTTTGGCATTAATATTTATATGTTAGGGATGTGTTTCCAGCTGAAAGGTAATACCCCTCCACCTCATTAACCAAATCCACAAACCTTTCCATGAATAGCTTACTTGACTGCCCTCTGTAAACATGTAAAATATATATATTATTAAAAGCCTAGGGCATAAAGATAGGACACAGGTGGGTACCTT
The DNA here is from genome assembly GCF_000334495.1 of Tupaia belangeri chinensis. Lineage (NCBI taxonomy): Eukaryota > Metazoa > Chordata > Mammalia > Scandentia > Tupaiidae > Tupaia > Tupaia belangeri. The sequence continues at coordinate 4,902,861 of NW_006159444.1, forward strand.
TGCTTTAAACTGGTTTCAGGCTTTTGGGTTGTCCTGGCACTGATCACGTGGAGAAATCCTTCACCCCCCGAGAGCGCCCACATGGATCAGCCTGGCCCTCAGCTTTTCTCTTGACCATGGTACTTACGGACAGTAATAAGGTGCTCCCGGCATGCCCATGCCCAGGACCCCAGGACACATGACACCTACTGGAGCCTTTGTTGCCAGACATTAGTCATCACCTTGGGTATTAAATGACTCTGATCACAATGCCAGGAGTGGCCCTCTCTGGCCCTGGGGCCCTGTGAAGTTACCAAGAGATTTATGAGTGACTTTTGAGATCAGTACAAAGAAACAGAAAGTTTTGAAAAAAATTTAATGATACCAGAATGCAAATATATGTCGTTGTGCTTTGAAAAACCCAAACTATGGCCATATTAGAGCCCAGAAGAGATCCCGCCACAGCCAGTAATGATAGGAAATACTACTTTTAAATAAATATTTAAAAGAGGCTGATAACGCTGTGTTGGTGACAGCAATGAATCCTGGTGACAGTGGCTCCTCCTGTAGGTTCACGGTGGCCACCCATGTAGCAGTTCAGTCCAAAATGAAAGCATGCCAGAAGAGAGGAGAGGAGGGGAGGAGAGCAAAGGGAAGGAGAGCAAAAGAGAAAAGAGGAGATTAAGGGGAGGGGAGGGGAGGGGGGAAAAGAAAACCAAAGAAAGGAAAAGGAATCTGCAAATACTCTTTTTTAACCTAGGAAAGATGAGAACCCTAGCTGTCTCTTCATAGACTTTGCTTATTCAGAGACTTAAAATCAAAGCTGTAAGTTGTTGACTTATAATCCAGATATCCAATAAAGGCCGTGTTCTTGACTGTCTCTTTCCATGTCCTCTTGCAAACTCTCCTTGGTAAGGTTTGTGCCCAAGGCTTAGTGACAGTGGGTGGGAACGCATCATGCACTCGCAGATTTTCCTTGGTGCCTTGGCAACAACTCAACACTTGGGCTTCTCCCCTTTCTACACACTCCTGCTGGCCAGGCAAACCCAGTGGGGACTATCGGACATTCCTGGGTAAAGAAAGGTGAAGTCTGTTCCTCCAGCTCTACTGTGAGATGTCCGTCCAGACCCACTCTCCAGCAGTCTGGGTATTGCTGGCTCATTCAAATACGAGTCATCGTTCTCTCTCCCCCAAACACGGTGTTCCTCTCAACTTCCCTCTGTCTGAGTGCAACATCACAGTCCCTCTGGTCACCCAGCTGCAAATCTCACCATCTCCTCTGAGGGCCGACTTTTCCTTGTCATCCACAACTGATCAAGATGAAAATCCTGGGACCAGTAGTTAGCGTAATAGCTATGTCTCTGGACTCCCATGTAGTCGACTGCAGTTCAAGTCCTGGATCCAGTGGCTTAAACTCACGCCAGGCACATGTGCTTGCATGCCCGAGATCCCAAGAGGAGAATGGAAGAGAAGAGATTGCGGCGTGGCCATCCCCCTGGGGTGGGGGGTGATTTCTCACTTTCTGTCTCTCTGTCTTTGTGGCGAGCACATGCGCCCTATAGCAAAACCTCTCCTAAAAAAGAAAAAAAAAAAGGGACCAGCAGTTAGTGTAATGGCTATGTTGCTGGACTCCCACATAGTCGACCACGGTTCGTGTCTTGGACCCGGTGGCTTAAAACTCATGCCGGGCTCATGTGTGTGTGTGCCCAAGATCCCGAGAGGAGAACGGAGGAGAAGGGATTGGGCGTGGCCATCCCCCTTGGGGGGTGATTTCTCGCTTTCTGTCTCTCTGTCTCTCTCTGTCTGTCTGGCAAGTGCACCTCTCAAAAAAAAAAAAAAAAAAAGAAAAAACCCTGGACACTGGGGCTGGCGCCCCCCCGTAATGGTTACATTGCTGGACTCCCATGTAGTTGACCACGGTTCAAGTCCTGGATGCAGCAGCTTAAACCTCACACCAGGCGCATGTGTGTGCATGCCCAGGATCTCGCTTTCTGTCTCTCTGTCTCTCTCTGTCTGTCTGGCGAGCGCATGCACCCTATAGCAAAAACCTCTCAAAAAAAAAAAAAAAAAAGATGAAAATCCTGAGCATGCTGGCTGTGCAGCATCCCCCTTTGCATTGCCTTTCTGTTACCCTCTGGCAGTCTGCATTACCCTACCAGTTCTAAGAGCCTCTAAGGACCTCTCTGTCTTTCTCTCCCTCACCTCTTCCTAGATCCTGGTCCTATTTATTTTCTTGGCTTTTCACTGCCTTAGGATCCACTTTGCTGTGACTTAGCTCCACCTTCAAACCAGACCATAGCAGCCCCAGGAGTACAGGCCTTCCCCTCTGCTCAGAACCATCCTTTTGAGGACGTCTCCTCCGACGTGTAGCCTATGTCTCAGCCAAACAAAGCTTGATTCTCCAAGAACCCAAAGCTTTTCTGATGACTTAAAGCTTTTCGATTTTTTCTGCCTAGAAGCTCCCATTCCCTGGCTCTTAAAGGACAGCCCAAATGCCACCATATTATAATGCCTTCTTTTATTGCTGATTTAAAAAGTATTTCTGACCTGGGAACCAGCAGTTAGCATAATGGCTAAGTCGCTGGACTCCCACGTAGTCGACCGCGGTTTGCGTCCTGGACTCGGTGGCTAAAACTCACGCCGGGCGCATGTGCGTGCGTGCCTAAGATCCCGAGAGGAGAATGGAGGAGAAGGGATTGCAGCGTGGCCATCCCCCACTGGGGGGTGATTTCTCGCTTTCTGTCTCTCTGTCTCTCTCTGTCTGTCTGGCAAGCGCACGCACCCTATAGCGAAAACCTCTCCAAAAAAAGTAAAAAAAAAAAAAAAGTATTTCTGACCCAGTGAACTCCAGTGTAGTTCTCATGCATTTGTTACAGCCTTCTTTGAATAGAGTTCCTTGTATGTTTTTGTCCCCTCATCTTGTTCAGAGGCTCCTTGAAGACAAGGTCTAGCTGAGTGCCCAGCACTCTGCCTTGTCATGTTAGGTCATCAAAGATCAGCTCATTTATTCATCTAGATATGGAAAGGGACAAAATGATATCACATCTGTCTCTAAACATCTCTAGAAGCTAACTTTCCATGTGTCATTCTCCTATTTTTAAAACTGTTTTTGCTAAAAGATTATCTTTGTATTTTCTTACCGACGGATGCCATAAAGTCAAAATTCAAATTTGTTCAATCTCGAGGCTTAAGCCTGCGATTCTTGCCAGCATGATTCACACGAGAGCTCTGAATTTTTAGTTTGTAACCAGAAAATAGAGGAGAATGGAGAAGGGATTGCGGCGTGGCCATCCCCCCTGGGGGGTGATTTCTCGCTTTCTGTCTCTATGTTTCTCTCTGTCTGGCAAGTGCATGTGCCCTATAGCGAAAACCTCTCCAAAAAAAGTAAAAAAAAAAAAAAAGTATTTCTGACCCAGTGAACTCCAGTGTAGTTCTCATGCATTTGTTACAGCCTTCTTTGAATAGAGTTCCTTGTATGTTTTTGTCCCCTCATCTTGTTCAGAGGCTCCTTGAAGACAAGGTCTAGCTGAGTGCCCAGCACTCTGCCTTGTCATGTTAGGTCATCAAAGATCAGCTCATTTATTCATCTAGATATGGAAAGGGACAAAATGATATCACATCTGTCTCTAAACATCTCTAGAAGCTAACTTTCCATGTGTCATTCTCCTATTTTTAAAACTGTTTTTGCTAAAAGATTATCTTTGTATTTTCTTACCGACGGATGCCATAAAGTCAAAATTCAAATTTGTTCAATCTCGAGGCTTAAGCCTGCGATTCTTGCCAGCATGATTCACACGAGAGCTCTGAATTTTTAGTTTGTAACCAGAAAATACTATGACCAAACATAGCTTCTTCTCCAGCTCCATTAAAAGCTTTTTACATTTGCAAAAACATTATTTCTCCAACAGAAACATGAAAGAAAATAAATGTGGAACTGTCTTCATAATAGCTTATACTACTAGAAATGGCTCCTTCACTCTGAGACATGAAGATTTAACTATGTTCAAACTGATCATTATACTGCCTATAAATGCTATTTGGGAGCTTATTTTTGAACATTTATTTTATATCATCCATTTTCCTGTATAGTGGAAGAATAGTGAAGAATTTCCTTTTAAGTATCTGCTCATTTTAAAGATGCCTTGGTCATTTGTTTTAAGAGTTTTTGATTAGTCTTGGATTTTTTTTGTTTTTTGGAGACAAAACTTGTGGACAGTGAAATGCACCCATCTTCAGTGTATGCTTTGATGGGTTTGAATACACGGCTATGCCCAGATAACAGTCATCCCAACGAAAGTGTAGAGCCTCTTCTTCATCCCAATAGGTCCCTTCTTGAAGATGCTAGTCAACCACCAACCTTTATAGACAACTATTACCCTGACTTCTGTTATCACAGATTTATTCTGGGGCCTGGCCCAGAGGATCTCGTACAAGCTGGAGCACATGCACCCCATTCCCAACCAGTGGCACAACCAATTGTAGGTGGTGTAGTTTTACTAGGCATCAAGGTATGGAACTAACCTCAATCAGAACCCTCTGCCTCGGATAGGGACCCTCAAGACCACAGAATTGTACTAGCACTGTATACATGGACCATTTTCAATGTAACAGGCTTTTATTTAACTTTAAAAAAAATTTTTTTAGAGCTTTTTGCTATAGGGCATGTGTGCTCACCAGAAAGGCAGAGAGAGACAGAGAGACAGAAAGTAAGAAATCAACCCCCAGGGGGGATGACCACGCCGCAATCCCTTCTCCTCCATTCTCCTCTCGGGATCTTGGGCACGCACGCACATGCCCCCCGCATGGGTTTAAGCCTCTGGGTCTGGGACTCGAACCGCAGTCAGCTACATAGGATTTCAGCAACATTTACCCTGACTTCTGTTATCACAGATTTATTCTGGGGCCTGGCCCAGAGGATCTCGTACAAGCTGGAGCACATGCACCCCATTCCCAACCAGTGGCACAACCAATTGTAGGTGGTGTAGTTTTACTAGGCATCAAGGTATGGAACTAACCTCAATCAGAACCCTCTGCCTCGGATAGGGACCCTCAAGACCACAGAATTGTACTAGCACTGTATACATGGACCATTTTCAATGTAACAGGCTTTTATTTAACTTTAAAAAAAATTTTTTTAGAGCTTTTTGCTATAGGGCATGTGTGCTCACCAGAAAGGCAGAGAGAGACAGAGAGACAGAAAGTAAGAAATCAACCCCCAGGGGGGATGACCACGCCGCAATCCCTTCTCCTCCATTCTCCTCTCGGGATCTTGGGCACGCACGCACATGCCCCCCGCATGGGTTTAAGCCTCTGGGTCTGGGACTCGAACCGCAGTCAGCTACATAGGATTTCAGCAACATAGCTATTACGCTAACTGCTGGTCCCAACATAACAGGCTTTTAACAGGATCAACTGCTGTTACCTAAAGCTGCAAGGACATAAGCCAATGAGAAGCCACATGGCATCGGTATTCTAAACCACATTTTCACCCCCCGTGCTACTTCAAGAAAGAAGGCATGATGTGTTAACCAATAATCAGGCTGAAGAGTCTACTCTTACAAACCCTACAGCCTCAGACGCCATTTCCAGCTTACTACCCAGGACTTCATGAAGATGGTTTGGAATTTTGATTGTCAGGCTACAATGGAAACCACAAAGAGAATGGCTACTCTTTATTATGAATCAATGAATGACTCAGATTTAATTCACCAGCTTAATAGAATTTAGTTAACGTTCCCCTGATATTTTCTTGGAAAATTTATTTTAACAAATAGTTTAGGATCTTTTCATATAATTCACCTATACTGTAGGTGGTGTAAGACAATTTAGAAAGTACTTTCACTGTAAGTGCCCTGAGTGATAAAAGAATTCCAGTTATTCCAATTATTGTTACACTGTGTCCCTCTTCCTTTCTTTATCTGTTGTTTATTTGAGGAATCTCATTGCCAGCTTAGGGTATTATTTTTCTGTGGATAGCACTACCCAGAGTGTGCCTGACTTCACTTAGATTCAGATAGTCCTATCTAATGTTCAGGAGGGGCTTTACACACACGCATATGCACACACTCACATACACTCCACATAATCAACCAAGAATCATCTTCAATTTTAGCCAGCCTAGCCAACTAGAAGAAAAAGAAGTGGGGGAGATTTGTGTAGCCTGAGCTTCTTCAGATCTTTCTTCCCATTCCATTCCCCCCACTCCCTCCCACTCTCCCTACAGCCCATACTCTCATTCTGATGAGCAGCTTCCCCTTTCTCGACCTCCTCAGTTGTAGTCATGTGCCAAGAGAGGGGGCATGTTTAAAAGCATGCCGATAGATGACACTTTCATTTAATTGGCTCAAAAATATTGGTTACTTGTATTTATCAGGACCATTACTTTTTTATTCTTATTTTTATGTTTTTAGAGAGATTTTTGCTATAGAGTGTGTGTATTCACTCGAGAAATAGAGAGAGGCAGAGAGACAGAAAAGAAGAAATCACCTCCCAGGAGGTATGGCCATGCCGCAATCCCTTCTCCTCCATTCTCCTCTCAGGATTTGGGGCACACATGCATACGCACCTATGCACCTGGCATAAGTTTTAAGCCACAAGGTCCAGGGCTTGAACCGTGGTCAATTACGTGGGAGTCCAGTGACAAAACCATTATGACATCTGCTGGCCCTGGGACCATTGCTTTTTAAGGAAAAAGTATTTCCTCTATGAGCAAGAGAGCTAGCGAGAGATGGAGAGAGAGAGACAGCTCCTCAACAGGATCCTGATGCCACAATCAACTCCGAGCTCCAGCCACCTGTAGCTCACAGGCACATAAATTTCTGGTGGACTCAGGGAGGTCCCCAGATGCAAAGCCAGAACCTTCTCATGTGGTCAGCCACCCAGAGCATCACATTTTACTGTTGTCCCATGGGCCTTGACCAGGGCCATTTCTAGTATGGAGCACTGACTTGGGCAGCTCCAGTTGCCACAACAAAATGCCATAGACTGGGTGACCTTAACAACACCAATTGAGCAAGTTCCATAACTCAGTGGGTAAGAGAGCCATATCCCCCATTACCTACCACAGTTTGAATCTCAACCCAAGTGGCTTGGAAAATACACACAGCGTGTGTGTGTGTGTGTGTGTGTGTGTGTGTGTGTGTGCCCAAAATCTTGATGGGACAGAAGAATGAAGAGGAAAGGATTACAAAGTGGCCACATCCCATTATGAGGGAGTTCTCTCTCTCTCTCTCTCTCTCTCTCTCTCTCTCTCTCTCTCTCTCTCTCCCCTCTCTCTGGTAATGGATGTGCACACACCTTCTGACAATAAAAACAAATAAACACCAATTTATTTTCTTACAGTTTGGGATGCTGGAAGTCTGAGTTCAAGGTGCCAGCCTTGTCAGGCTAGGGTGAGGACCCTCTTCTTGACTTGCAGATGGCCAAATTTTTGAAGTGTCCTCACACAGGTGTGGAGGAGGGAGAAGAGGAGAAGAAATAGATCTTCCTCTTCTCACATGGCTCCAGTCCTATCAGAGTAGGCCCCCACCCTTATGACCCTTATGACCTTATTTAACCTCAATTACTTCCTAAAGACTCTACTCCTATTACTTTGAGTCTACTCCCTTTCTTCATCCTCATGATTAGTTCCAGGCCTCCATCTTCTCTCTGAAAATAACTGCCCCCATCCTTTTGCTTCCACCATCCATCCCCTGCATGGCAAGAAGACTAATGTTCCTCAAGAGCAAAAGAACTTGAATTATTATCCTCATTCTTGAGAGTCCTCACTCTTCCCACAGGCACTGTGCTCCTGCAGTATTGAATTGCTTTTAAGTTTCCAAAACCCTCCGGACTCTGTGCTTAAATTCCCATGTATGTGAATTACTGTGTCTAGAAACTCCCTCCCATCCCTCTTCCTCTGTCCTACTCCTACTCATCCTTCAGTTCTCCCTTGAGACATCACAGTTACTAGGGAGCCTTCCTTGATTTCTTGTTTGGTGCCTCTCCTATGAATGCTCATATCTCCTGACACTTTCCCACCATAGTCACTGCCTGTGGTTAGACTGCCTATTTATGCCTCCGTATCTATCTCCAATGAGCAGGAGGACAGAGGAAAGGGATTGGAGTGTGACTAGACCTTGTGGAGGGTTCTCATCTCTCTCTCTGTCTCTTTCATGTTTGTGCACATGCTCTATCATGTTTAAGGAAAAGAAAAAAATAATAAAAAGAGTGACTACAGTGATTGAAATTGAGAATCAAAACTTGGAGATATACCGACTATCCACTCTATGATAGAGAGCAAAAAATTGGAGGACATAAAAGCAGTGAAGGTACTTAATGAGAATAGGACAGTGTGGAATGGGGGAAGTGAAGAGAAGAGGATAGAGAAAGATAGCAAGTGAACAATAAAGAGGCAGGACGTTAGTGAGAAACAGATATGGCTTATTAACTGTTGATGATGACATGTATAGTATTCTCAACTGGATTGGTCTAAGAAGTATTTCATGATGGACAAAGTATTTTTACAAGCAAAATGAGAAATAGCGATTGACTGTTTTAAAAAATAATTAGAATAATAAAAATAATGATTGGGGAAAACATAGAAAAGATATTGAATGTTGAAGTGGGGAGATTAATGTCTCTGTACTGACTGACATGCATGGCATTCCCTTTTGAAAAAACAATGTAATACACTATAAAGTTATATGTAATCCAATGTAATATAAAGATTATGATGATAATAAAAAAAATTTAAAAATAAACTTGGAGAGAAGTTTGGAAGCACATTCATATTTTCTAGAACTCACACTTCTCATCACATAATAGACTACTAGAATTGGTGGTTCCTTTATGAGTTGCCAGATCCTCACTCTTCATTGTACTTATTAAAAAAAAAAAAAAAACAGACTAGTGAGAAAGAATAAGTTCTAGTATTCCATAGCACAGCAGGAAGACTACAGCTAACACCAATGTACTGAGCATTTCAAGAGAACTAGAAGAGAGGATTTTAAGTGCTCCCAACAGGAAATAATGAACAGTTGAGGTAATGGATATCCTGATTTGATCATAACAAATTGCATTCATGCACCAAAAAAAAAAAAAATCATGAGCCTTTTTCTTTGTTTTTGTCATAGGGTGTGTGTGCTTGCCAGAGAAGGACAGAAAGAAACAGTGAAAGGGGAAGTAAGAAATCACCCTTCATAGGAAATGTCCACACTGCAATCCCTTCTCCTCCATTCTCATCCTGGAATTTGGGGCATGCATGCACACACACCAGGGGTGATTTTTCAAGCTGCCAGGTCTAGAACTTGAACCACAGTCAGTCATTTTGGAATCTAGCACCTTAACCTCTACTCCACCTGATGGCAATAACATTTTTTTTATAGATCACAGATTAGTTTATTTTTAACACCCATCATGCCATGAATTCATAGGGAATAGGTTCTAGTAGCTCAGGCTCCTTTCCATTGGTTCTCACAAATTGTGCTTCTCTGGGTGGAGCAGGCTGGCGCTTTAGTTGAACCCAGGTACCTTTCTCTTTGGCTTCTTTCTTTTTCTGATCCTTTTTCTTCACACATTTTAGGAAGCTATCAGGAAGCTATCTCTGCTCTTATAACACTTAATGTGCTCAATATGCACATTAATTCTCTTGGCAAGAATCCTGCCCTTAACATGTTTGTTTACACAATGCCAGCAGCATGCTGGGTAACACTGTAGAGTCTTCCAGCATTGCCATGGTAACATTTGTGGGTATTCCTTTTTGAATAGTACCCATTCCCTTGATGTCTACCTTTCTTTTAGATTCACATGTATATTGCTAGAGGACCCAATCCATATTTTCTAAAAGGTCTAGAGAACATGTATCAGGTGCCTCTCCTCTCTCCCTTTGTGTTCATCATTTTGGTTAATTACTGGAAGATGGGGGTTCCGGCCAAAAGGAAGCCTGGCAATAACATCTTTAAGCAGATATGACTGTCCTAAAAAAAAAAATCTTTTTTTTCTTATCCACCCATACCTATAGGCTGTTTCCTTAGCATGCCATCAGGACCTTCTCTTCTCTGAGGGCTTTCCAAGCCAACCCCACTCAACTCCTAGTCAACACAGGCCCCTTCATGAGACCCAGAATTCAAATCCAGACTCATAGCAGGAAATCGCCTGACCAGCCAGTATGTTCCTCAGATATGTGCGTCCTCCTCTACTCCCTCGGCTTCCCTAGTCATAGGCCCTCAGTGACACCCCTTTCTCAACACAACCTTCTCAGACCTCCATTTCAGTGGGGCGCCCAAACTTCAAGTTGTACACAGGCCCCACTTCTAACACATATCCCCTCAAAACTCCCATATGGTAGTCGTCTGAATTTCAGTCTGCAGTTTGTAGAAACACTATCTGATTGGACTAGTTTCCATCTGTAGGTATTTTCATTTTGAAAAGGAAACACTTATTAAACAAAGGAAATCCCTACTTGTAGCAGTACAAAAGTGCAAAAAGGAAAGCATGAGACCTGGGAGGAGCTATCTATATGCAAAACAGATCTTGCTCTTTTCTTTCCAAGAGGCTTGGAAATTCCAAACAAGAATGAACAAGGTTAGCTCCTAGTGCCTGAGTAAATTGTTCTTCGATCTCAGTGAGTACCTGTCCCTCTTGCCCTCACAGGGATCATCCTCGATCTTGTGTAAGTAATTAATAATGTATAATGAGCAAGCACAGCATTGCCTGGGGATAGAGGTATGGTTGTCACAGGACATGTTCCATCCCGTCCAATCAGAGAAGCTAATAATTTTACCAGCAGGAAACTGAAGGTGAGATTGTTCCAAATACTGAAAATTTACTCCCTCACCACTGAAGAGTCCTAGAGACAAAAATCATAAGAACAACAAAGTTCTTTTGTAAGGGCTAGTGTAAAAACACCTTAACGTTTAGGCCAACAGTCTCATTTCCATTGGCTTTTCTTTCATGTAAAATGTGATCTTTGATATGACATTCAGCTTTTTCAGAGTGGGCCTAAGAATGACTGAACTAAATGTAGTTCTTATCAATAAGTCTGGACATACTTATTTTTGAAAATAAATGTTGCATTCATTCAAATGAATATTTTTCAATCAGCCCCAATTCACCCTTCACTGTATAATTTACAGATATTCCCATGTCTGCCCACCAGACCCACTTACTATCTGGGGTAATCTAGCATTGCTGATTGGTCAATAACACTCACAATCCCACAAGACACTCTTCACTCTGCCTAAAGGAATTTCAGTGCAAACTCAAACTTTGAACCATAACCTCATGAGTCCAAGTTTGTGCTCCTGTTAGATGTCACTCACAATGGCTATAGTAATATTGTGTATGTTCTTTTATTTATTTATTTATTTTCGAGAGGTTTCTGCTATAGGGCACAAGCGCTTGCCAGAAAGACAGTGAGACAGAAAACGAAGAATCACACCACCCCACCCCTCCCAGGGGAGATGGCCATGCAGCAATCTCTTGTCCTCTACTCTCTTTCCGGGATCTTGGGCATGCACACATGCACCCAGCATGAGTTTAAGCCACCAGGTCTGCAACTTGAACCACGGTTGATGACATGGGAGTCCAGTGACATAGCCATTATGCCAACTGGTAGTCCCTATTTACTTTTTTTTTAAGACAGGTTTTTTTGTTATAGGGTATGTACACTCACTTTAAGAGACCAAAAGTGAGAAATCACCAGGGGAAGGCCATGCCACAATCCCTTTTATTCCATTCTCCTCTCAGGATCTTGGGCATGCATGTACATGGGTCTAGCATGAGTTTTAACCCACCAGACCAGGACTTGAGCTGTGGTCAGACATGTGGGAGTCCAGTGACAGAACCATCACATCATCTGTTGGTCCCACATTGTGTGCATTCCGAAGCTTGTTGTCTGCCATCCCGAGCTATAGGTGAACAGGGTGGAGTCAGGTTGTCTTATGTTCTTTGCAAGCTGGGATGGCGAGGAGTAGTTCTGGTTACTGGAACTGCTGCATAAACCATGTTCATTAGGAACACAATGGGCACGTTTTCTTTCAGACTGGTTTTGACAACAAAGAAAACTACCTTTCTAGAGCTGATTTCTTGATCCAAACCTCTCTTCTAAAGAGAAGCATAAAGTACATTTTGGCTGTTCATTAAGCATGTTTCATGGTCTTTTCAGATAGTATTTCATTTTAAAATGTTACTTCATTGACTTTTAAGTATGTAATGCAGTTTCGCTTTAAACTTCAAAATACATTCCTAAAATCACATCGGGAAAATCCCCTCCTACCTCTGCCTGCCACCCACCATTTTCCCCTTTCTGGAGAAATCCAATGCTACTAGGTTTTTAATAGTTTCCTTAAAGAGATATTGCATGCATGTGGAAACAGTAAAAATTGGCATTGAATGGCTCATTTCCCAAAACATGCTGGACTCCTAAGTGAGTTTCTGCTTTTCAAGTTTATAAAGCTTGTTTCTGGTGTCAATGTGTATATACATGCCCAGCATACATGGGAAGACCTTGGTACATGAATCCAGCTCCTTCCCATGTGGCTTCAATATCATGGGGCTTTGTGTTACAATTGCACCACTGCAGCTGGCCTATGTGCAGAGGGCACGTACAGTCACCAGAGAGAGAGAAAGAGCGAGAGAGAGGAGAAGAACCTCCCAGTAGGGTGTAGTCACACCACAATCCCTTCTCCATCCTGTCAGGACTTCAGGCATGCACACACACACGCACCAGTGTGATTTTCAAGCCACCAGAGCTGGCTCCCCTGACCATTAGGCATAGGGCTGGCCCAGCACATTTTTACTATGAGTTACACATGTTTTAATTTGAGTTATAGCTCTACCACCTGGAGTTTGTATGCTCTTGGACAAATTAAGGGCCTTAAGATTAATCTATAGGGGCTGGCAGATAGTGTGGTGGTTAAAGGCACTGGATTCCCATATGGCCAACCATGGTTCAAGTCTCGGCCCTGGCAGCTTTCTCTCTCTCTTTCTCTCTTTCTCTCTCTCTCTCTCTTTCTCTCTCTCTCTCTCTCTCTCTCTCTTTCTTTGTCTGGTCAAATTTAAAAAGAGAAAAATTATATTAACAAATGGAATTAAGTGAATAAATAAATAAATCTTAAAAAGTAGATTAATATATAAAGCTGGGACAATTTCCACATTAAAGAGTTTTTTAAATGCATTGATGTAGGAAATACAAGTTCCTCTGGATGGGTCGTACCATCATTTTTTCCAGTAGTCAACAATTACTGGGGCCTGAGAATCACAAACAAATAATGGACTAAAGTGACTGAAAGCATGATAAAGACCAGAGTTGTGTAGCTGAGAAACTGTATTATAAATAATGTAAAACCTGCTGTTTAGGGCATGATTACTACCCTGGCAAAATGATAGTTTGCTGAATACAATGTCATGGAAATTAGGCTCAAATCAGGATGTTCCCCAGCAATAAAAAATTACTGTGAGGCCAGCCCCATGGCCTCATGGGTAAGAGAGCCCAATCCCACATGGCCAACTATATGGTTCAAGTCCTGGCCTCAGTGGCTTGAAAAACATGCTTTGCACGTGTGCATGTGTGCTCAAAACCCCTATAGGATGGAGAAACAGAAGAGAAGAGTATAGTGTGACCAGCCCACTGAGGGGTGCTTTTTTCTCTCCCACTCTCTCTGTCTCTCTCTGTCACTCTGGCATATGCACACACCCTCTGGCAAATCAAAATAAATAAATAAATAAATAAGCAGAGGGGCACCTTCAGTGTAGAGAACATTGCCACCAGAAACAAGCTTTATAAACTTGAAAAACAGAAACTCACTTAGGAGTTCAGCGTGTTTTGGGAAATGAGCCATTCAATGCCAATTTTTACTGTTTTACAGTGTTTTGGGACCCACTGCAAACCACCTTCCATGGCTCCCACTGAGACATTGTACAGTACAAGTAAACATCCATCATCAGATTTTAGAGCTCTGTAAATAAGTGGTAGATCGTTGACAAAATCATCACTGTCATGCCGAGAAAAGCACTGTGGCTTTCATAAAAATTTAAAAAAATGTTTTGAAGCAGACTGTCAAATATCAGATATTAAGACATTATGATATACAACTTGGAACTCAAATGGCAAATGTGTCTGCAGTCTAGTTTAGAATGTCTTTATGTACAATATTATCAGCAAAGTTTAAATCATGTCTTTTAGTCGTATCATTTATGTCATTGATAAATACAACTACTGTGGCCAGCCATGGTGGCTCAGCATAACTAGCTCAATGCTCTGTGATTTGGGACCCACATGAGTCCTGGGCTCATGTTCTGGGGCCTCCTTGTACATGCCAAGTTTGCATGTACCATTATCCAGGCTGGCTGAAACTAGAGGAGGAGCATGGCGTGAGGACCTTGTAGGGGTGACTATCTCCCTCTGTCATTTCTTTTCTCTCTGTCTCTCTCTCTCTATCATGGAAGAAATTAACAAACAAACTTTCAAAAACCAAAAGTGAAAAACTAAATACAACCACAAAATCTGGGAATTATGGAAACCCACCCAGACTCCAATAAGAAGAAAATAATGATGAGGAACAACTTTTAGTGCAAAGAAGACGTTTTATATTTATTACTAAATTTTTGTTCTTGCAAAAAAAAAGTTAAATAGTTGTTTTCATGTAAGCAGAAACCTAATTATTATGTATTTATACATTTTTCAATCCAAAGTATAAATATCTCTTAGAGTTACATTCTATTGCCATAGAATTTATACTGGCTCCTTTCCGCAGTTAGGTAAACACTATCCCCAATGTTCAGAAATTGTTGAAGAGAAAATTAAATAGCCTGTCATTTAAGATATCAACCTATTTCTCTAATATTTTTTAAAATACAAATTGTCCCCAACTTAAGATGGTCCAACTTATGAATTTCTTGCCTTTGCAATGGTGCAAAAGTGACACACGTTCAATAGGAACTATAGTTGAATTTTAAATTTTGATCTTTTCTCAAGCTAATGATACTTTGTCATGATATTGGTCAGTGGCAGCAAGCCACAGGTCACCGTAAGCGAACTAATCACAAGAGTAACAGCCAAACCTGTACAGTGTACTGTGTCACCAGTAATTTTTGAATGTGGTTTTGCCCAACTATAGGCTAATGTAAGTGTTCTGAGAATGTTTTGGGTAAGCTAGGCTAAGCAATGATATTCCATAGATTAGGTATATCAGAGGCATTTTTGAATTACAGTATTTTTAACTTACGATGGGTTTCTTGGGATGTAACCCTATCATTAGTCAAAGAGCATCTGTGTGTTTTTATATTGCAAGTACATGAATCTAAAGTTCATAAGTCAATCAAGTAGATTTAATTTCTCTCTGTAGAGGAGGTCAGCAACCTGCTATTACAGACTCATCACTTTGAGCTACCCATATTTAGTGTGGTATTATTTACTAGACTTTGAGACCCTTTCAGGTTCCTAGCTATCTGGTATGTAGCTGGTGCTCAATAATCTATTGGAAGAGAATGAACAAATAAAATTTCTTGAACCTATTGTCTAGCTTCATGTAAATAAAAGGTTTACATATTTTTTAGGGTCATCTATCATTTGTCAGATGCTTATTCTATTTGAAATATAGAACTATATCTATTTCTCAAAAAATTATAGAGAAGGCAAGGTCTAATCAGTGGATGCCCAGAAAGCCACATGTCTTTAAGCCCCAGTCCTGCTATAAACTCTAAGTCAGGCTCTGTGTGGTAGCTCCACTGAGTCTTTTCTGAGATTCTTGAATTACGTTCAGGTCACCTTGCAGCATGGACTTCTCTCTCATTTTCTTTTTGTTCTTTTTTTTTTTTTTTTTTTTTTTTTTTGGAGAGGTTTTTGCTACAGGGCACATGCACTCGCCAGAAAGACAGAGAGAGACAGAGAGACAGAAAGCAAAAAATCACCCCCCAAGGGGGATGGCCATGCTGCAGTCCCTTCTCCATTCTCCTCTCCAGAACTTGGGCATGCACACACACGCACCTGGCGTGAGTTTAAGCCACCAGGTTCAGGACTCGAACTGCAGTCAACTACATGGGAGCCCCGTAACATAGCCAGTACACCAACTGCTGGCCCCTCTTTTTGTTTTTTAAGAGAGAGACTTTTGCTATAGAGCGCATGCACTCTCCAGAGAGACAGAAAACAAGAAATGACCACCTGGGGGGATGACCATGCCACAATACTTTCTCCTCCATTCTCCTCTCAGGATCTTGAGCATGCACGCACACATGCCCAGCATGAGTTTTAAGCCACCAGATCTGGGACTTGAATTATGGGTGACTGTGTGGGAGTCCAGCGACATAACCATTATGCCATCTGCTGGTCCCATGCATGGACTTCTCTTAATGGCCTGCTGGAACTGTGCAACCATGTGACCCAATAATGGCAATCCACCATAACAGCTGACAGGGTCAAGAGGAATGAATAGGATAGACCTGGTACCCTGCACACTGCACGCCCAGCAGCAGGCCAGCTGGCTTCTCTCTGTTCATGACCACATGCAACAATCTGACTCAATGATAAGTGCTTCAAGATCATTAATAGCATTTACTGCTAATATTGGTACTTGGTACTTGTGGAAAAATTCATGACATCTAGCTTTATATACTGTCTTTTTCAATGTTCACAAATGTAATTATAAGACCAGTTTACCAAATAAATTTGAAGGTGGAGACTAAATTCAGAAATTACATGATAGAGATTCCTTGGCCATAGAAAAATTGACTTCATTATTTTAATGTTCTTACTAACCAAATTAAATGATTTGATGGTCAGTAGGTTAGAAAAGCTGAGCCATGCTTATCTGGTCAAATGCATATGTGTATCTAAGCAGAATAACTTGGTCTTAGCATTGGGCTGAGATCCTCAAACATCAGATGGCACATTCCAAAGTGAAATTTAAAGCCACCATGCAGGATTTTAAAGATTTGAAAAAGATGGTGAGGGGACTTCACTTTTTTTTTTTTAAGAATTTTTACCAGAGTGCATGTGTGCTCACCAGAGAGAGAGAGAAACTGAGAAATCATCCCCTGGGGGATGGCACCACCACAGTCCCTTCTCCTCTGTCCTCCTCTTGGGATTTTGGGCACCTGGCACGGGTTTCAGGCCACTGGGTCTGGGACTTGAACCTGCGGAGTTGGCCATGTGGGATCCAGCACCTTAACTCCAAGCAGCCTGCTGGCCTGCACGTCACTCTTTGCTTTGCTCATGAAGAGTGCAAAGACACCAAGAATGGGGAAATTACAAGATTTTTGAAGATGTTGTACTTCCATCTCAGGTGGAACAGCTAGACCATGTTGCCCTTATCTGAAACCCAGGGAAAAAGGCTCACCAGTATCCCCAGAAGACTTGATAAGCCTCTGCAAAGAACCGGCACAGTGGGTCGGCCCCCATGCACAGCAGCAGCTGGTAAGCACTGTACAGAGGAAGCCAGATCCCATGTGACCAACCACAGACAGAATCTTCGCCAAGTCCTTTAGAGGGTCAGTCTCTCTCTCTCTCTCTCTCTCTCTCTCTCTCTCTCTCTCTCTCTGTTTCTCTCACACACATGTACCCTCAAACATTCCAACAACAAAAAAAAAAAAGAAGAAGAAGAAGAAGAAGAACTGACAGACATAGTAACTGGAAATCTTTGTTTTGTTTGGTTTGGTTTTAGAGAGGTTTTTGCTATAGGGCATGTGCGCTCACCAGAAAGACAGAGAGAGACAGAGAGACAGAAAGCAAGAAACCACCCCCCGGGGGGATGGCCACACAGCAATCCCTTCTCCTCCATTCTCCTCTTGGGATCTTGGGCACGCACGCACGCACACGGGCCCAAGTTTAAGCTGCCAGGTCCGGGACTCGAACAATGGTCAACTGTGTGGGAGTCCAGCGACATAGCCATTACGCCAACTGCTAGTTCCAGTAACTGGAAATCTTAAGGACAGGAGTGTTCTGTCCCACCATCCTGGCAGCAAGCAAGAAAAAGCTGTCTATGGTGGGGCTGGGGCAGCATGCTAAGGATGGAGCTGACTTGGACCACGTGCCTTAGTTAACCAGTGTGCTTCCATGAGGATCCAGCCCAAAAAGCTGCCTGAAGAGGACAAGTGTCCTCCATAAGAGGTACTCTGCCAACTTCCCAGGCTGTGTGGTAGTAGCTGCATGGAGAGATGCACAGGTGCAAGGTCTCATAGCTGGGGTCCAGGCAGTGTAGCAGAGGGCCTGTGAATGAGCGCTGGAGGGGCACATCACCCTAACACCTGCCACACCCAGAAAACATGATTATGGCTCACCCCAGGATTCCCTACCTAGCCTTTCCTCTCCTCCTGAACCCACTTCAACCCTGTAGGGAATCAGAAAGTCAACCTGGAACGAGGCACAGGAAGAAATAAATAGGAAAGAAGGAACAAAAGACCAGCGTCCTCAATCCCCTGCAGGTCAAGCTGGTGTGGAGCCTGTAGTAAGAAAGGAGAGGACATAGGACATTAAAGGAAACTCACACGTGTGATATTTACATTGGACTGGTCGTATTAATTAAGGACTAGAGGCCCTACTTGGAAGTGACCACAAAGTCTTGAGATCTGCTTTACATTTCCTCCAGAAAAACAACTAGCCCCTCAGAACAAATTTAAAGCCACGGTGAATATCCTGTTTATCCTCCACAAGGCCTGTTTTTCACCCTAATGGTCACGTTATATTCTTTCAAGGAATGTAAGCCTCTTGGTAACCGTTCCTCTCTGTGCCGTCAATAAACTGAGCAAACGGACCCCATAACTGATCATGTAGACTAATGGGAGTGAATGTGCTGAGCTGAGAGTCAAGGTATCTATTTCTCTCCAAAGATACACTCGATGCCTACCAGAATAAATACCTCGATAATTCTTCATACTGCAAGTTACAGATTTTTAAGTAAGTCAACAAAAGGCACTCTAAGAGGTTCGGGTTTTACCCTTGTATAAACTCAAATGTACCCTTGGCAACATTTGTGTCTACAAATGGCTGTGCCTTGATGATGTTTAAAACACAAGATTGGAGAGAATGGACATGTTCTTTTCATTAGTTGTCTAAACAAGGTCCAGCTAGGAGAAAACGAAGGAAAGGGGACCCAGCAGGTGGCATGGTCATTAAGGGCACTGGACTCCCACATGGCTGACTGCCCCTGAATGTAGGACCTGGAGGCTTACTTTCTTTCTCTCGCTCTCTCTGCCCTCTCTGATCAAATTAAATAAATAAATAAAGTTAAATAAAATAATTCTTAAAAATAAAAAAGAAAGGGTATATTCTATTAAAGTGTATATTCTACTAAAATAGTGCCAGGCTTTGCCAGGTCTCCAGCTTTTGAGATGGCCCTTCCCCCGCACGGCTCATGGCCCTCCAGCTCCCTCAAACCCAGGCAAGTCAGAGGTACGCATGCAGGGCTGGCAAAGTGCAACTGATCTTGAAGGCTGGTTTGGCTCCTCTAGAATCAGGAAAATTCTAAGGCCAGCCCTGTAGCCTGATGGTGAAGGATACCTGGCTCGCCCATGACCAACTGTGGTTTGATTCTTGCCCTGGTGGCTTGAAAAGCACACCCAATGCATGTGGATATGTGCCCCAAATCCCAGAAGAATAGAAAAATGGAAGACAGGGGATTGCAGCATGATCATGCCCCATTGGGGGGGTGCTTTCTTCTTTTCCACCACCACCCCCCTTTCTGGTGAAAGAAACACACACCCACCAGCAGCTAAAAAATAAATATTAATAGAGTCAGGAAACGTCTTTCAGGAAACAGACTCGACCACCACTTTTCTAACAGCTATGATCTGGAGCAGCCATGACCATAATGTAAAATTACATCAAAGTAATTTGAGTACTGTGAGCTCCCTGTGAGGACAAGCGGGGGAGATGCAGGAGCCCAAGTCGGGGAGGACCTTAGAGACCATCTACTCCATGGATCCAGATCTTTTCTCCACTCATGTGAAGGGTGACATGTTCTTCCATCTGGCCCCAGTGCCTCCGCAGTCTCTACCTCACTACAGTTTTCCTACTTATTTAATCACACACTAGTCTAGGCATTGCTGGAAAGGTATCCAATAAATATGATTAGCATATTAGCATACTGGTGCCCATGAGTGTGAGAGACAAGGAAGAGAATGTGAGAGAGATTTAGATGAGCACCTTTCTCAGGGTCTAGCCCTGCTTCAATCCCCTGCCTCCAGGCCTCCAGCTTGTCAGATCTCAGGCACTGGTGCATATGCCTGGCATGCTTCAGGCTGGCTGGGCAGGAATTTAAACCCTGGTCACTATGTAGGATCCAGTTTCTCTTGTGCAGTGCCTTACCATTGCACCATGGAGCTGGCCCTATAATCAGCTGACTGAGATTCCCTCCGTAATGTGAATGGGCCTTGTCCAATCAAATGAAGGTCTTCTAAGCAAAAATGGAGGTTTCCCAAGAAGGCAAAATTCTGCCTCCAAAATGCAGCATTAACCCCTCCTGAGTGTTCATCCTGCCCTACAAGTTTCAGTCCCAACAAATGCAGGAGCCAATACATAAATTTTATAAAGATATGAACAAGAGCAGGGGTTTGGAATGAGAAATACTCATGAGGAAACTTTCAAAAAGTTTCTCTTTGATGAGAAGGATATGTTTTTTTTTAAAAAAAAAAAAAAAGAAAGAAAAGAAAAGCTAAAATAAAGTAAGTCCTAGAAACTAGAACCCAGGGGGCAATTATTGTGGTCACATGGGCTATACCACATAATCCAGAGATAGCCAATGGAAGGCTTTATCTTTACCCCAAAAGTAACAGGTTACTAGGGAGTTTTGGAGAGCAGAATTAGAATTATATTTCTTGTGACTCTGAATTCCATATTGCCTAACTCAGCCTTGAAAACTTGTCACTTTTTTCCTGATCAGATCAAATTAAAATACAAACACTGATTTTTAGATTACAATCAGTTCAGTTTTACTTGATGGAAATATGGTATAAGTAACATCCATTAAGGAAAATTTAAGAATTTTTCTCCTGTCAGCCTGGTTCTTTGAAAGGACATTTTTATATTTAAAAATACATCTTCTCCCAAAGCTGGACCAACTGGAGCAATGAAACACATGAAGTAGTATTGTATTATAACCCAAAGTCCAGAATAAATATTTATGAATCCATACCTATATAAATAAATGATGAAGTAAATAGACAGGGGAGGCTAGACAAATCTGTACAAAAGAATGACAAATAATTTCTGTCCATTCCCCACTGTCAAAGAGAGGGGCTGTGCATGGCGGCTTCCTTCTGAAGAATATGAAGCGCCAAGAGGGTAGGGAAGAACTTTACAGAGCGAAGCCTAGCAGGTCTACCTCAGCCAGCTGTCAAGGTCAACATTTAAGGGTCATAAATAAGCCTGACAGAATACACACTTGATACGACATGATGAAAATGACATTTCACCTCTGTGGTCTTCCTCCCTAAAGCCCTATAATCCCAATCTAATCATGAGCAAAGACATCAGACAAATCCCAATTAAAATACAGTCTATAAATTGCCTAGTCAGAAGCTAGAATGTGGCACAGCAGTAAAACATGACCTCTGTGTGGCTGATTCACAACGGAAGGGTTTGAGACCTCCTGAGAATGCCAGGCCCACACATACATGTGATCTGGGGCTGGCTGAGGCGGGAGTGGATTAAAGCATCAAAACCCCACTAGGGAGGCTATATGTCTGTCTGTCTATCTAAGTCTGTATTTCTCTCTCTAATAGAAGAAGTAAATAAATTTTTTTAAAAATCCCAAAGTAATACTCTTCAAAACTGTCAAGGTCATCAAAACACAAGGAAAGTCTGAGAAAGTCTCACAGTCAAGAAGACCCTAAGGAGACACAGCAACAGAATGTACTGTAGTATTCTGGATGGGATTCTGGAATAGGAGAGATAACATTGGGTAAAAACTAAGGAAATCTGAATACAGTATGGACTTCAATAATAACATACAGTACTGGCTCATCGGTTTTATGTACTATGCTGATGTAAAACGTTACTGATAGGAGAAACAGAGTCTGGAGAAAGGAACTCTGTGCTATCTGTACAGACAGGAAATCTGTACTATCTTCCCAACCATTCTATACATCTGAAGCTGTTATAAAAATGCTATTTAAATATATACGTTCTTCTATGAAAAGTGAAATAGGAAATATGGAATTATTATCTAAATAGACACATACAGAGTTTCTAACCACACTTCTATTAGAATACTCTGAAATTAATTTAATTTTGGAAGTCTTAGCTAATGCAATCAGAAAAGAGAACAATATAAAAGGCATTCGAACATGCAAAGAAGAGTTGAAAATATCTTTATTTGCAGATGACATGATGGTATACTTAGAAGACTCAAAGGTCTCCATGAAAAAACTTCTCAAAGTAATAAGTGAATACAGTAAAGTGGCAGGATATAAAATTAACATACAAAAATCTATAGCATTTCTATATATGAACAACAAGTTAATGAAGTAGAGCTGAACAAAGGAATCCCTTTCACCGTAGCCACAAGATGTATAAGATACTTAGGGATAAACCTAACTAAGGAAGTCAAAGACCTTTATAAAGAAAACTACAAAAATCTTAAAAAAGATATTGAAAGTTATATAAAAAAGTGGAAGGACATCCCATGTTTCTGAATTGGAAGAATTAACATAATCAAAATGGCAATTCTACCCAAGTTAATCTACATATTTAATGCAATTTCAATCAAAATGCCAGAGATATTCTTCACAGATCTAGAAAAGACAATCATAGAATTTGACTGGAGTCATAAAAGACCTCGTATTGCCAGAGCAATCTTGCACAAGAAGAGTGGAGTGGGAGGCATATCACTCCCTGATCTCAAGATATACTATAAAGCTGTGATCATCAAAACAGTGTGGTATTGGCACAAAAATAGACATGTGGACCAATAGAATAGAATAGAAACCCCAGAAATAACCCCCAAAGCTTACAGCCAACTGATTTTTGACAAAGGATATCAGTCAATCCATTGGGAAAAGGAAAACCGCTTTAGTAAATGGTGCTGGAAAAACTGGGTATCCACCTGCAGAAAGATGAAACTGAACCCTCATGTTTCACCATTAACAAAAGTCAACTCAAAATGGATCAAAGATCTGAACCTAAGAACTCAAACAATAAAACTACTGGTGGAAAATGCTGGAGAAACTCTGGGAGACATTGGAGTAGGCAAAGACTTCTTAAATAAGACTCCCAAAGCACAGGCAATAATCCCTAAAGTAGACAAGTGGGACCATATCAGACTAAGAAGTTTCTGCACAGCAAAGACACAGTGACAAGTGTGAATCGACAACCCTCAGAATGGGAGAGTTTGTAAACTATGCCTCAGACAAGGGACTGATAACCAGAATACATAGGGAACTCAAGCACCTTATGCGAAAAAAAAAAAAAAAACATGATTAACCCAATTAAAAGATGGGAAAATGAGCTGAACAAAAATCTCTCTAATGAAGACATATGAATAGTCAAAAAGCATATGAGGAAATGCAATGCTCAACATTCCTCATCATAAGGGAGATACAGATGAAAATCATAATGAGATACCACCTAACCCCTGTCAGAGTGGCAAAGATTAAAAATATAAAAATTGATAAGTGTTGGTGGGATGTGATGAAAAAGGAACTCTCCTACACTGTTGATGAGAATGTAAACTGGTTCAGCAACTGTGGAGAACAATATGGAGGTTCGTCAAAGATCTACAAATAGAACTACCATTTGATCCAGCAATCCCACTTATGGCTATCTACTCAAAGGACAAGAGAATGCTCAGTCAGAAAAGCGCTTGCACGTCAATGTTTATTGCAGCATTATTCACGATCGCCAAGACAAGGAACCAACCCAAATGTCCACAGATGAATGGATTGAAAAAGTGTGGCACATATATTCTATGGAATACTACTCAGCCATTAAAAAAAAAACAAAAAATACAAGACCCCAGAATTTGATAGAAAGTGGTCAGATATGGGGGATCTATTGCTGAGTGAAGTAAGCCAAGATATGAAAGAAAGATATTGTATGTATCCACTTAATATTCCAACTATCCACACTCTATGGTAGAGATCGAAATATTGGAAGGCATAAAAGCAGTGAAAATAGTTAACAATAAGACAGTGAGGAATGGGGAGGGAGAAGAGAAGAGTATAGAGGAAGATAGTAGAGAACAAATAGGCATGACATTAGTGGGACACAGATATGGTTTATTATCTGTTTTCTCAACTGGATTGGTCTGAGAAGTATTTCATGTTGGATTAAGTCTTTTTACAAGCAAAGTGATAAACAGTGATTGACTCTTTAAAAAATAATTGAAATAATAATAATAATAATTGTGAAAAAATGAAAAGCTATTGGATGATGAAGATGAGGATTTTAATGTGTCTGTATTGACTGACATGCAAGTTATTTCTTCTGGTAAAAGAAATGTAATACACTGTAAATTTATATGTGATTCAATGTAATATAAACAAGATTATGCTAATTAATTCATTAAATTTCTAAAACCCATTTCCATTATTGACTACACCCAGGGCTTATGAAGCTCCTGCAGTCCTGTGAGGGTTTCCTCTGCTTGTCTGGCCTGCACAAACCAAAGGTACTTGAGAACTTGGGTCCTGGAACCAGTGGCCTGATTTTCTCCAGCTGGCAATATACCCAGCCTCTCCCCAGGAGGAGAGGCAGAGATAAGATGCTTCTGGCCCTTCTCTATGAGGGGCTTTGTGGGAACTGGAAGGAAGTGTACCTTCTTCCAGGCACACATAGCCCCCATGCAAAAGTGCTCTGATTCAGAAAGCAGATTGGGGCTGAACGTTTCCTGCCACTTGAGCCCTCAGTTGAGCACAAATTGCTATACAAGTCATTGGGTGTCTTTGGGCAACCTGGGCTGGCATGAAGGCTATGACTGGATGCATTATGAAGGCAGAGGAACTACAATAAAACTCGCCTAAACAACCACTAAGTAAGAAGTTCCTCATGCCACACAAAATAAGATCGGGTTACTTTCAGATGTCAGTAGTAAAAGTGGAGTAGTGGAAAGAACAAAGACAAGGTGGAGGGATTGGAGCTGTGGCTTACATCTCAGCTCACTTAGATTTACGCTTTTCCCGCCTCGGTCAGAATGTCATCATCCATTTGCACATTTGCTTCTATGTTTCAGTGATTAAATTGTAAGAGGAGAGCTATGATATCAGGGTGACTTGATTTCAGGAAACTTCCAGAATAATGAGGGATAAAATGGGGCCCGCCATGCACTGTTAAATAGGTGCACACATTTCTGGAGGGAAACATCAAAGTGTATATCAAGAGCCTTAACACATTTTTCAAAATATTTATTTTGAGACAAGATACATCCTAACAAACAGAAATGTCAATTGCAGCATCACTTAGCATCATGGAAGTAAAACTTAAAAAGTTTAAAACTCCACAGCATAATGGAAAGGGATAAAAAAAAATCATTAAATCATTGTCTAACCATAACATTTTATTTTTTAAGTCCCAAACAAGAAGGATGGAGACTCAGATTCAAGTTCCAATCCCCACCTTATTGGTTGATCTTTAGTTGAGCAAAATTTGAAGTCTTCATTTTTAAAACAAAAACTCTGAGCCAAATCATCCAAGTCTTGAACTCTTCATAATTCTGTGGTCAACCTGACTAAAACATACATTGCTATACCACATCATATTTAGTGAAGAATTTTGCCCATATGCATCTCCTGTTTAGAATTTTAGTTATTATTTTGTAGTACTATTATGCTTACCTCTGTTTTATACTCTTTACAATGTAGCAGAGTAACAATAAAATGAATTATAATAGCTACTCTTAAGAAAGCTGCAGTTCCCACTAAAAATTTACTTTGGGAAATCAGCCTATCCTGGAGGTGTATCTTTTGCACAGTACTTTCTCTTAAACAAGTATCTGTCACTGTTTATTCTAAAGATATTTTATTCTGCTCCATTAAACAAAAAGCAAGAGTCAGTCTGACCTCCCTGGTATACAATTTGAGTGTGTACAGTTAGCAAATATGTGTTTAAAATAAATTAAAACATAAAGAAAGAGTAGGGAAGAGGTGAGACATAGGAGAAAAAAACAATCTGGTTTGGAAGTCAGTCCCTTAGAGTTCTTATCCTGAGTTTTCTGTTTGTTTTGTTTTGTTTTGTTTTGAGAGATTTCTGCTATAGAGCGCATGTGCTCGAAAGAGAGACAAGAGAGACAGAAAGTGAGAAATCACTCTCAAGAGGGGATGGCTATGACACAATCCCTTCTCCTCCATTCTCCTCCCAGGATCTTGGACATACATGCATACATGCCTGGCACAAGTTTGAAGGCACTGGGTCCAGGACTCAAACCATGGTCAGACATGTGGGAGTCTAGTGACATATATCATCTGCTGACTCCTCAGTTTCTCTGTTCTTAACTCACTGTGCATTTTCCCTGCTGTGGCTTGAATGTCTGTCCAGTACAAAATTCAAGTTGAAATTTAATTACCCTATAATAGTAATAAGAGGCAAGACCTTTGAAAGGTGATTTGGCCATGAAGGCTCTATCCTCACGGGTGAGACTTATGCCATAATAATAAGGCAAATTCAGCCCCTTTTGCTCTTTGCCTTCCTCTTTCTGCCATGTGATAGATACATCAAGAAGGCCCTTGACAGATGCTGACATCTTGGTATTGGACTTCCCATCCTCCAGAACTGTGAGCCAGTAGATTTCTATTTATTTAAAATTATGCAGTCACAGGTATTCTGTTATAGCATCCCCAAATACACCATTTAGATGAGTTAATTCATCTTAGTTTCCTGTTCTACAAAATTAAGGAACATATATTGAAATAATCTTTAAGGATTTTTTCCACTTATAAAATTCTACTTTGAAAGTTTTAAAGAACATATGATACTTCAGGACCAGCAGATGTTGTAATGGTTATATCGCTGGAGTCCCACGTAGTTGATGGTGGTGTGAGTCCTGGACCTGGTGACTTGAAACACACCAAACACATGTGTGTGTGCCCAAAACCCCAAAGGAAAATGGAGGAGAAGGGATTGCAGTGTGGCCATTTTCCCTGGGGTGTAATTTCTCACTTTCTATCTCTCTGTCTCTGTCTCTTGAGTAAGCACATGTACTCTATAGCAAAAAATCTCTCTAAACAATTAAAATTTAAATGGAAAAAAAACCTGACTTTATGACTACAACCCTTGCAATCTAGAATGTAAAAATTCAGTACATCTTCTGGTGAGACTTAGACCCCGTGGCCTCACTGCTCTTGGCCTGCCCACTCTCGGTGCTGTCTGAGATTTGAGGTAGGCAGATGTTGAGTTCCTGCTTCTGCAGGAGGCTGTTTCTCTTTGCCCGCTGCTCTAAGCTGTGACAACCCCCACCCCCACCAGACTGTTTTAATTTCTTAGTGTTTATCTCCATCAGTAAGTTTTCCTGTTGGTTAGGAATTTCTCCTCACAGTAGATTGTTTCCATTTAACATCTACCTTTTTGTCCTGACTCCTCCTTTTTTTTCTTAAGAGAGATTTTTGTTATAAGATGCATATGCTCGCCAGAGAGACAGAGAGACAGAAAGCAAGAAATCACCCCTGATGGGATAGTCACACCACAGTCCCTTCTCCTCCATTCTCCTCACAGGATCTCGGGCATGCACACATGTGTATCCGGCACAAATTTTAAGCTGCTGGATCCAGTCCTCTAACCACTGTCAACTACATGGGAATCCAGTGACATAACCACTATGCCATTTTCTGGTCCCCTGACTCCTTCTTCCTCTCCTGATACTTCCTTGCCCAGTATGGAAGTGGCTGCCTAGAGAACAGTACTGCAGATAAATTTCAAAGTTTGACCTTTACCCAAATCAAATGGATACACTGGATTAGACAGTGCCTTAAGGGCCACCACCACCCATTATTTATGGTAAAATGAGAGATAAGTCAATTAAAGTGACATAAAATGAAGTCAGTGAGAAATCAAGAGAAGAACAGTTTGAATTAAAGTGAAGCTGTTTGATAGTGACTCCTTCTAGCCCCCAATTGTTTCCACTTGCCTGACTAATTCTCTAAGTGGACCAATAAAAGTACAGAAAGGTTTTCACTTTTTTCAGTTTCACCTGAAAATGTTCCATACCATGGATGGAAGGACATGTATCCTAAATATAGACTGTCTATGCCGATCATCTAACCCCTGCAGTCATCACAGACCTCGGTAAGAGGATGTGGGTGGTGAAAAGGAATGACAGCCCAGCACTCTTAATACTGTGCAAACACCAAACTAAGTAAGATTGCAACAAGCTGCTTACAGTGTTAGGTGCTGAGGAAGTCCACAATGCAGTGTCACTGCCCATCCATGACTAATTGGTCCCCAGTGATCCAGAACTGTTCTTGGCATATGATGCCTTGTTCGGGAACAGAAACGTTCAAACAACACCATTTAACTTCAAACAAAATGTCAAAGTTATTTATTATCACAGAACAACAACTAGCTCCTCCTACCCCCCCAATTTCATTGTTTTCTGTGAGATGCTAGACTTCCCAAAATGGCCTCATTCAGTATGGCCACAGCAAGCTTTGGAAGAAGAGCATAAAATGCAGTTGAGTGATATTCCTTATCTCTGGTGCTGGTGAAGTGGCTTCGGTCTAAAGTCATCGTAATGCGAATCAAAACTGACCAACTCCAGAAGCCTTCTCTAACTCCTTAACAATGTTCCTTACAATAGCCCTGCTTAATCAAACTTTAGATTGATTGATTGATTTTGAGTAATCTAAATTTATGTAGGTTAATTTATTATTATCAAATAAGTTAGGTTAAGTAGACAACTACTTCATGCAAAGCATGTGTTCTAATCTCTTCCTCACTCTTATTCTAGAAAGATTTCTTGTTACCACGAATGTGAAGTGTGTTTATTTGGTTGGACGTCATCTGACACTACAACATTACTGATAAACATCCAGAAGAGAAACTGACCCATTCCTTTTGACCTAGGTATCAATTTTTTTTAGGCTAGAACAGCCACAGACCAACCATTGGCCCACAGAAGAAATGAGAGGGTTTTGTTTTTTGAAAGACAATTACATTCTATCTGAAAATTCTACCCTGAACTCTACCATAAGTAGGATACTCCTCATAAATCCATGGAAAAGAGAAGATACCACAGTTCCAATTGTACAAAGACCTATGGAGGCCCACTTCTTTATCCTGAGTCAATAGGATGTCTGCCAAGAAGCCTACTGGACTCCACTCATGGACTTCCATTCAACAAGGCAAGAGTAAAAGCCTCTAGTTTCCTCCCAGCAGTTGTCTCCAAACATATACTTAGCAAAGACATGTTTTCTTCATTCATAGAAGTTCAGCTTCTATCAAAAAAATCAGTAAGGCTTGTTTCAGAGCATTAGTGTCACAGATGAGAGAGTGTATGAGTTTTCTAGGACTGTTGTAACAAAACATCATAAACTAAATGGCTTAAACATCAAAAATGTGTTATCTCATGGTCCTAGAGGCTAGAAATCGAAAGTTTAGGTATTGGTAGAGGTAGGTCTTTCTGAAGACCGTGATCAAGAATCAGTTCCATGCCTCCCCATAGCTCCTGATGGTTTGTCAGTCATCTTTGATATTCCTTGGCTTATAGAACTCTCAGTCCTCTCTCTGCTTTCATTTTCACATGACTTTCTTCCTGGATTTGAATGTCTGTGTCCAAATTTTCTTTCTTTATTAGGACATCAGTCATATCAGATTATAGCTGATACTCTTGACCTTACAGTTCATTACTGCTCTGAAGACCCTATTTCCAAATACAGTCACATTCTAAGCAGGATTTAGGACTTCAACATATCTTTTTTGAGAGGGACACAACTCAACTGATAATAGAGGAAAAGGGCGTTTAACAACCCAACAAATCACAGACGTGAGGCACAGCCAACTGAGGACAAAACCTTTGTTATAAATTGATGACAGGAAGAATAAGACTATCAGTAAGGCTTTACAGTTTGTCTACTTTTCAACTCTTGAGACCTTTAACTTTTGTCATCTTTGTCCAGAAGTTCTTCAGCAATTATAAATATGTTATTAAAGCTGTACATTTGATAAGAATATAAGGTTTGTGAAACTGATATACTGATCTGCATTTTTCCAGTGAACAGAGCCTAGATTTGAACTGTTCACTAGCATATAGATTATAATGAATAATCATTGTCCTAAGCCCTTTTGTCTCTGGCCTCAGCAATCAAAGCTTCCCTCCACCCTGTCCCCTCCCAACCCCCCAAAAAAGGGTCTCTATCCTAAATCCCCAGAAAAGCAGATAATTCTTGTTAGGTACATGATTTGAAGAATCTGCCATGCATTTTTCTAAATTGTGCCTTAAAAATTAAATTAAAAATGGACCCAAGTCTAACCCCTTTCTAGATTTTTGGTTTTGTGCATACCTGTGACCACACAAACTACAGCCCAGCTTTTGTAACATGATACAAAAGTTATTGCTAAAGCTATTGGTACTTATTTTCTCTTTATTGTTTTGGGGTGGAATGAAGAAAGTCTAGGGAGATTCAGAGTGGTGCATGTGTTGGAAGGGGCCACTCATTTGTGACATTCAGGCAACCGTGTCACAGTGCCCAGGATAATCGAGACCCCTACTAGTCCCTCACTTCTGTTGTTTCAAATCTCCCTTCCTGCTCCAACCTGTGTGTGCTGCACTGTTAAACACCTACATTCCTTGATTTATGGTAAAGACTCACATGTCGCATTTGTTACTAACAAAACCAAAATGAGGCATTTAGGCAGGAGGTGGAAAGGCCAAGCCATTTATTTCATTAGAAACATTTACCCTTCCTTTTCAAAACAACCTCCTGAGAGAAGCAGGGGAGTTTTGATTTAGCAAAAGAAAATAATAGTCAAGCAGCATATCCACAAATTAATTATTTAAACATATTTTTTCCAAGTAATTTGTCACTTCCTGTACTTGTCAGTTGTTTTTTTTTTTATTACAAAATCATGCTTGCTCATTTTAAAAAGTCAAACAATACAAAAGTGTACAAAGTAAAAAGTGTCAGGTGAAAAGTGAAAGTCTCGCTTCAGTCATCCTAATCTCACTCTCCAGAGGTAGTCACTGTACCTAATTAAGCAAATACGTAAGCATATATGTTTAAATATTCTTTTGATACATACAGTTGCTTATTCAAAAAATAGGATCTATTTGACATTTATACCATAATTTGACATTTATACCATAATTTGCTTTCTTTATTCCATGATATATTGTGGAGTTTCTTCATGTCATTCCATGTGTGTTTTTTTTTTTTTAATTTTTGATAAAAAAGGGGCATGAAAGGAGGGGG
>NW_006159444.1:4934501-4952108 GCF_000334495.1 Tupaia belangeri chinensis
TTTTTTTTTTTTAACTTATGATAGAAAAAGGGCATGAAAGAGAGAGAGAACTGCACCATCAGGCAGGGTCTGGTCATGCCATGACCCCTCTTCCTCCACTTCTCACGCTCGTCAGGATCTTGGGTACACACCTGTACATGCCCGGCACATTTCAGGTCAACCAGGGTAGGGATTCAAACCCACAGTTGCCCATGTGGCTTCCGGCACAACAGTCCAGTCTACTACAAATCCCATTACCTAGGCTGGACCTCATGCTTCTTTTAAAAGAATCAAAGTTTTTAAGTCTCTGATGAAGGAGCAACCAAAGGTATAACTATAAAAAAGGATGGCTAGCCTGCCTCAAAAAAATTCCAGCTATATTTCTAGTGCAGGACTAAATTTTCAACAGGTTATACTAGGGAAAGTGGAAACTTTAGAACAAAGCTGACTGAACAGTATTACCTGTGCTGTGAACAAAGGTGGGGGATTTTATTACTTCCAAGTGCCCAATTTTTCTACTAAGAGAGGATAAACGCTTTCAATTACATGAATTCCCATCAGGCAGCCAACAATAGGCACGGATACAATTCTATAGCTCTTGAGCAATAAAAAGTATATCACAGGATGGAGAACAGGACACAGAGAAACAGCTCTGCCTCCATAATAAGGTGGAGAGTGAGAGCTGTTATCTGCAAAATGCTGCATTAACTGGACATTTTAAGCAAATAAGTTTTACACTATTTCCCAGTCATTTATAATACATGCATAGAAAATGCTGGTCCAGTCCATCCCTCTGGTGCATATCTGGGGTATCTAACTGGTTCAGGTGCTTGTTATACATTTCTACTATTTTTCTCTCTTTTTACCTTTCTCTTTTCTTCAAACTTTTTTCTCTAATCTAAACCCCTTTACTTTCTTTTCTTGCTCAAAAACAATTGAAATAGTCAAACTAATCATTCCTAGGTCTAATTTGAGGAATAGAGAGATTTCTAAAATAGTCTTCATCTGTCTAAACATGTTTTGCCTCTCAGTGAGACAAAATCTTTGAAAAAAATAGGCTCAGTTGCATTTATAATAGCAACATTACATATATAACCAATTAATTATACCAGAAACAATTTTGCCTAAGAGTCCCAACTCTGGCTTAATTCTCTCTTGCTTTCTACTTACAGACCCAGTCACATGCCACTTTCACCTCTTAGAAAGAAGTAAATTTTAGGATGCTTCTTTACAGTTTAACTTTTATCTTTTCCAGGTATATGTATCAATTATACTTAATTATAGTTATATTAAATTAAATATTGGCTTCAGTTATATTTCAATTCTATTTAATAACTGGAGTGTTACAAAGTAGTTGAAATTATACCTGGCTTTATAAGTAATGACTGTATTTTAAATTCTGTATAATAAATATTTCTAGGGCATTCTCCACTAACATAATAAATATTTATAATGAGATCTCTTCCAAGCAAAGTAGTTTTTCCATTTTAATTTTATTAACATTCTGAGTTCGGCTCTTAGAAAAACGTGTCAAATATTGCATAATATTTTCTTATTTATAACTAACAAATTAAAAGTACATAAGGCTAAGGTGATTTATCCTGAATCAACTATAATATCACCACATAATTCAGATTCCCAAATTATTTGAGTTTATTGTTGGGGAAAAGAATTGTCTTCTTACATCACTCATCATGCCCCCATCTTTCCATTCCTCTATTTCACCCAAGCAATGTAACCTGGGTTATCCCTATTTCTCTTCAGAATTTGCACTTAAAGCTCTCCCATAAATCATCATGCCATCATCTCTTACTATAGTCATCCTTTCCTCTGTTCAAAGAAGTCTTTGTAAAATTATTTTTTTAAATTTTGCCAGAGAGCACATCCACTCATGAGAGAGAGAGAGAGAGAGAAAGAGAGGAAGAAAGAAAAGAAAGCACCCCCTATGGGGAATGATCACCACTCAATCCCTTCTCCTCCATCTCTCTTTTGGGCATGGATATACATGTACCTGGCATGTTCTTCAAGTCATTAAATTCGGCTGCCTCAATCACCACCCCACTGGCTGGCTCCAAAGAAGGCTTAACATCTTATTTTCTTTGAAGTGTATTGCTTGAAAGGAATGTAGACAAAAATATCCAACTCTTGACAACATCTTCACTTGGCCAATCTATGGAACTTGGACATTTTACAGAAACCGCAAACTTGGTATGTCCCAGACTGAGCACATAATCTACTCCCTGTCTAGTCCAATATATTTTCCCTCGATGTTCACTATCTCACTACCTGTCACCCACATTCAATTCCTTCCAGCCTAGAATCACTGCCTATTTAGCCAGCCACCAAGTCTGTCAAGTAGAGATCCTAAATGCTCTCTGTCATTTCATAGCTTACCTTTTCAGTTGAAAAGGTGATAGTCTGCAGGAGAAATAGAGAGTGTCTATGCAATCGTGCAGGTTAAGAACTATATACTGGTGGAGCTATTATTAGGTTAGTGCTATGAAGTGAATTAACATGTCAGCTGAGGCTGCTTGGGAAAATGCTGGGAAAAGTCCACCTTCAACTATTTGTCCCTTCTGATACCAGTTAGCTAAAATTCAACCACCTCTTAGCAAAACTTCTAACCAAGAGACCAAAAAATGTGTGCTATCAAAACTGAAGAAAGGTATTTGTTTTTCATTTTCCATGACAAGATGTACCATGCTGTTTGCCGAGCAGTTATACCAAGATGCATAGGTGTAAAGAAGTCGAAAGAAGGCAATATGACCCTACTTAAGGACAAGAATAATTGGTCTACTAGATCATAAGCTTTGCAAGAATGAAGATCCGATATGTTGCCCATTGCATCCTAAGTAGTTAACACTAGACACACCAAGTAATAAGATCTCAATAAATATTTACCGAATGTGTACAAAACTCCATTGCCCCTTCATCTTTTAGTAATATGTGACAAAAAAAAAAAAAAACGACCAGAACTGGTCTTAAATCAAGGTAATATGAGGAGTCTTCAACAAATTCATGGAAAATGTGTATTATAAAAAAAATACACATAGAACCAAAATAAACTTGTACTTAATTCCATTTTTTCACAGACTTGTTGAAGTGCTTTCATGGGTATTAAAAGAATGAACATTCACTCATTTTTCTTATTCAACAAATACTCATCAGCTAGGTCATGTTTAGGTGTTTCATAAACAATTTCCTTTTAGATCCACAAAAACTCTATGAAGTGGATATTATCAATCCCATTTTTAAAAAGGAAACTGAACTCATAAAATTTAACTATCTTGAATGACATCATGGAATCCCTAAGAACCAGGATTAAATCATAAAACTGTCTAACTTTGGGTCAGCCAGTGGTCTGATGGTTAAGCCAGCTAGATCCCACATGGTAAATAATGTAGTTAGTGTCCTGGACCCAGAGGCCTGAGAAACCCTGTAAGCACATGTGCATGCATGCTCAAAATGAAAAAAAGAAATAAGAAGGGAAAAGTTGAAAAAGATTATGGCATGACCATCCCCCATGCTTTCTCACTTTCCTTCTCTTTCTCTGTCTCTCTCCAGTCAGCATACATGCAAAGTAAAAACAAACAAACCAAACTGTCTACCTTTTGTTTTGTCAAACAAAACTCTGTTGCCCTCCATATCTAAGTTTGGCAATACCCAAATCTGATAAGATGATGATCAAAATGGTATAAGTAGTATGTGTGCACTACTGTAAATTGGTAAAGACATTTTGGAAACAACATATACGAGAATATGTACATATACACACCTATTTATCCATCTATGTAAGCATATTCTTAGATACAGCAGTCTTGCTCCTGAAAACTTGTCTCAGGAGCTAGCTCCATAGATGTATAAAGCATGTAAACACCTTATGGGGGGTAGAGAGAGATGTGAGAGTAAAAAAGGGAGTAAAAAAATTTTGAATTGTAGACCACCGCATGGCCTAGTAGTTAGGGAAAACTGCATCCCACATGTCCCAAGGAATCCCAGCCCTTGCAGCTTGAGAAATACCTGGTTACATGTGCACACATTCCCAAGATCCTGACACCTGGTTACATTTGCACGCATGCTCAAGATCCTGACAGGGTAAGAAACGGAAGAGTAGGGATTGCAGCATGACCATACCCTCTCCCTGTCTCTCTGGCAAGTGCACACAAGCACTGGCAATTTGAAGAAAAAAATTCAAGGGGGCAGGTAGTTGGCTTGGTGGGTAAGGCACTGGACTCTCACATGGCTGACAACAGTTTGAGTCCCAGATCTGGTGGCTTGCTTTCTCACTTTCCCTTTGTCTCTCTCAGAAAAAATTTAAAAATAATAATAAATAAAATTAAATGATCCTTTTTAAAAAACTTTAAATGCCAATAATAATAGACTAGTTGAATAAGACCTAGCATAAAACTTAATAATAGATTATTATATGTACACATTGTGGGTAATTATTAGCACTGTAGAAACATAGAAAAGGATTTATAATATAACCGTAAGTCAAAAAAGCATAACGCAAATGACATGCATTCCAGGATGTATTCTATTTAAAACAGTGAAACATAACACCATATGAATAGGCTTGAATGGAATCCACACCCCCCAAAAATTAAAATAGATAATGATTAAGATGGTGCAATTTGCATGATTTTAATTTGTTTCTTTAGTGTTCTTAATATGTATACTTCTTTTATTTATACTTCTTTGTCTCCAAGAGTAGGTATATCAGATTTGGGTAAATTCAATTAGATTTTATTTATACAGTCTTGACAAACATGTCAGAATCTTTTGGTTTGGGGCCATTTGTTCATACCAGTGTATGGAGGCTACTTTCTAAGGCAAAAGACAGTCTGACTCGTTGTAATAAATTTAATATCTGAGAGAATTATAAAAAGTGATCTCACAAAATCTGGCTACTAGATTGCTATCCACAGGATACCTAAATGTGAGCAAAATGGTCATTTAAAATTTAAGGAACCTTACTCTGCTTTTACTTCCCCTGACCTCAGTGTCACTGGTCTGTAGGTATATGCGTGTGTCAGGGAAGTGGGAGGGATGTGATTAGAGTCAGGGTTAGAGGTACTGGGGATCAGAACTGAACGCTAAATCATCATTTCTCTTTATTCCACTTCTACAATGAAATAAAACGACTATCATGGCTGTTCCTTGGTCAGAGATAAAAATGAATATGTCTTTAGATACTCAGTGGCTGCCAGTCAGTATTAGGGCTCTTTGTTATGAAGTGAGTTTGGCTGGATCTTTTCCTGTGTGGTCTGAGAACCCCAGTTTGGAGAGACAACTTGCAAAAGTAAACTTCCAAGTTCAGATTTTCCAATGAAGTCTTGGCAAACCATAAAAATTTCTAGCATTTGAATCTACATAAAGAGACAATATCAATATAACCAATGTTTCAGAATCCATAGGTTTTATATGAAAACTGGGCCAGCAGTTGGCATAATGGCTATGTCGCTGGACTTCCATGTAGTCAACCATGGTTCGAGTCCTGTACCCAGTGGCTTCAACTCACATTGGGCATGTGTGCATGCCTGCCCAAGATCCTAAGAAGAGAATGAAAGGGACCAGCAGTTAGCGTAATGGCTATGTCGCTGGACTTCCAGGTAGTCGACCGCGGTTTGTGTCCTGGACCCAGTGGCTTAAAACCCATGCCGGGCATGTGTGCGTGCGTGCCCAAGATCCCGAAAGGAGAATGGAGGAGAAGGGATGGTGGCGTGGCCATCCCCCCTGGGGGGTGATTTCTCGCTTTCTGTCTCTCTGTCTCTGTCTGGCTGGTGAGCGCACGTGCCCTAAAGCAAAAACTTCTCCAAAAAAAAAAGAGAATGAAAGAGAAGGGATTGCGGCGTGGCCATCCCCCCTGGGGGGTGATTTTTCTCTTTCTGTCTCTTTGTCTCTCTTTCTGGCAAGCACATGCGCCCTATAGCAAAAACCTCTTAAAAAAATAGAAAGAAAAAGAAAGAAAGAAAGAAAGAAAGAAAGAAAGAAAGAAAGAAAGAAAGAAAGAAAGAGAGAGAGAGAGAAAGGAAAAGAAAAGAAGAAAAGAAAAGAAAAGAATAGAAAAGAAAAGAAAAGAAAAGAAACGAAACGAAACGAAACGAAAAGAAAAGAAAAGAAAAGAAAAAAAAGGAAAACGAAAACGAAAGCTAATAGGCAGCATCTATACCAAAAAGCACACACATGTGCCATTATCCATAATATGAATTAAAATATGGAGAGTTGTATTCTTTCTGCACAGCCCAGGAACTCTTAAACATTTGTCACTACCAAAGGTCCTTTGCAAAGAAGAAAGCACAAGGCACATGGAAGTTTGGTTTTATAAGAGCCAGGTTTCATTTTTTAAAAATAATAATAATTTCAGACTTAAAGGTGAGGTAAAATATCAAGTCATCAGAAAAGTCATGACACACTTTTGCATAGAAAAATACATCATGACTTACTGATGACCCAATAATACAAAATATTCATTTTACCTAGGTCCCCCAAATGTTAACATTTTATCATGCTTACTTTATCATCCAATAACTATGTTATCTCTTATCATCTATTTTTTCTAAGATGTGTGAGATTAAGTTTTAAGTTGCATATATTAGTGTATATATACACACAGCCAAAAACAAGATCTTCTTATTTATTTTTTTGAGAGGTTTTCGCTACAGGGCACATGCGCTCACCAGACAGACAGAGAAGAGACAGAGAGACAGAAAACGAGAAATCACCCCCCAGGGGGGATGGCCACGCCACAATCCCTTCTCCTCCCTTCTCCTCTCAGGATCTTGGGCACGCACGCACACATGCCCGGCATGAGTTTTAAGCCACCGGGTCCAGGACGTGAACTGTGGTCTACTACGTGGGAGTCCAGCGACATAGCCATTATGCTAACTGCTGGTCCCAGATCTTCTTATTTATTTTTTTAAAACAAGATGTTTAAAATTTTTTTACCTGGCCACAGTACTTTTATCAAATTCTAGAAAGTCACGCAGATGCCGTACTATTTTCAGATCTACAGGCTTCACACAGACGTTGCCGATTTTCTTCCTAAAGGTCATGCTCTGATAAAATTCCGGATCACACTTGCATTTGGTCATCTCTCCTTTGGTCTGAAACAGCTCAAGACCTTGACAATTATGAAGAGTGCTAGCCAACTCTTTTGTAGAAAATCCCTCAATCTGTGATTTCTTGATGTCTCCTCCAGGTTACTAATTTTTGGCAGGAACACCACAGGTAGGATATTCTTCCTCCTTGGCACATCACATCAGGGAGCACATCATGCTAACCTGTCCCACTACTGATGTCACCTTTGATCACTTGGTCAAGGCGGTCAAGACCAGGTTTCTTTCTCTCTGTAAAGTTACTATTTTCCCTGAGCAATTAATAAGTATCTTGTGTGAGGTACTTTGAGACTTTGAGAATATTCTGTTTCCCATTCTATTTTCCCTCATGAATTTTGTCATCTATTGATAATTCTTGCTTCAAATGATTATTACTTCATACTCTCTACACCTTACTTTCTTCCTTGAAATACAGTTCCCAGGCCTCTTACAACCAAGAGGGATGATACAAGTATGCCTAGCCACGGAACTATGGTTCTCTGTGGTGTCTGCCCCTTCTAGATTTGGCCTCCTAAATGTTTCCCATCATCTAGCAAATTCTTCATCTGTCTGTCCGTTGGATGCATTAGCTCCAGTAGAGGCCTCTAGAAAGGCTTTGGTATCTGTGGACTCAAGAGCCCTTAGGGTCTGTACCAGTAAGGAGGCCTGTGACATTGACAAAGGGAAAATCTATCTTTATTTTCACCATCTTTGAATGGGAATTTGGAATTTCCTTCATTTATAAACATAGACAACAACTACAGTAGGGTTAGTGATACTTGTAATTTGCCACCAATAGGAATCACAGCACATTATACTTGAGGCAGCAACCTTGAAATATATGTACCTGTCACTCATCTGACATTAACTTTGAATTTTGAAGATTGGCTTTTTTTTCTTTTTTTCACATTTAGCAGCATTATCCCGCAGGATGGTTCTTTGGCTTCACTGTCTGCTGGGCGGCGGTGGGGACGGGGGGCAATGTAAAATGGATAAAGATGAAGTACCAGTCCACTGAGTCTCCACATCCTGAGGGGCTACCCAGGAAAGGAGGGGGGAATGATGTGCAGTAGAGTTTTTGTATGAGAGGAAAATGAGCTCTTAGGCTGAGATTTATGATGTTATCTGTTCTTCGGTTATCCTACCCTTATGGAAAGAATAAAGGTGCTAATTTGGAAATTAAATGGGAAGATGGTTGAAACCATGGAGTTGGATGTGAAGAAAAAGAAGAGGAAGAGGAAGAGGAAGAGGAAAGGCCCATGGCTGATGGTTAAGGCAGCTGGATCCCACATGCCCAACCTCCCTGGTCAAGTCTCTGACCTGGCAGATTGGGCATGCCCAAAATCCTGACAGAAGGGAGCCATGGAGGAGAAGGGAGTGCAGTGTGGCCATTCCCCGTGGGAGTGCTTTCCCTTCTCCCCCTCCCTCTGTCTTTCTCTCTCTTTCTGACAAGTGCATGCACCCTCTGGCCAAAAAGATAATAATAATAATAGAAGACAAGCACAGTATTGAAATTTGGGCAATTTCTACATTTTGGAAAGGAAGACAAAAACTCTTAAGGAAGCAGACCAAAGAATAGTCTGTCTAGAAGAAAGTGATGCAGAAATACATAGTGCAAGGGGTTATATAAATCTACTGTATTTTTCCATTCTCAGTTGTCTTCAGATAGAATAAGTCCTTATAGCATATAAGTCCTTATGTGCTAAAAAGATTAGAAGCAAAGACATTTCAGTAATTGTTTTCCCCCTATATCTCTCATGTACTAGATGACAGGTATTACATTTCTCTAAGCCTAGGTTTCTTTATCTACAAAAAATTACTATGCAGATTAAAGTAGGAATTATAAGCAAATGCCTGCAAAAAAATAAAAAAGAAAGAAAAAGAAAAAACCTAGTACAACTCCTGATATGTACATGCTGCTAGAAAGTTAGAAGTTCTATCTTCCCTCATTCCAGCACAATTTATAATCCACTTCATCCCACTTCATATATTAGAGTTTAAAATAATAAAACAGTGTCTTAAGAAAAAACTAACTTTTTTCCTTGAGTCAAAAGCATAGCATTTGCTTCATTTTGGCCGGAACCACCATCTTTCAGTAATTAACCAAAATGATGAACACAAAGGGAAAGAAGAGAGGCACCCGATAAGAGGAGAGGCACCTGATATATGTTCTCTAGGCCTTTTAGAAAACATGGAGTGGTTCCTTTGGAGACATATATGTGAATCTACAAGAAAGGTGATAGTGTAGACATTAAGGGAATGGGTATTGTTCAAAAAGGAATACCCCACAAATGTTACCATGGCAAAACTGGAAGAGTCTACAGTGTTACCCAGCATGCTGTTGGCATTGTAAATAAACAAGTTAAGGGCAAGATTCTTGCCAAGAGAATTAATGCACATATTGAGCATATTAAGCATTCTAGGAGCAGAGATAGCTTCCTAAAACGTGTGAAGGAAAATGAAGTCAAAGAGAAAAGTACCTGGGTTCAACTAAAGTGCCAGCCTGCTCCACCCAGAGAAGCACACTGTGTGAGAACCAATGGAAAGGAACCTGAGCTACTGGAACCTATTCCCTATGAATTCATGGCATGATGGGTGTTAAAAATAAACTAATCTGTGGTCTATTAAAAAAAAAAAAGGCATAGCATTTTAGGCTTATTATACTAGCTAAAGTACTAATATTCTAGCAATAAATTTAAGATAAATTGGATTGCAGCAGTAATAGAATGCTCTGGGAGGCCAATCCACAGGCAAAGGGTATGGGTTTGCATCCAGAGACCTTCCTGAATATTCCAGGTACACGTGGAGCTGGCTGAAGCAGCGAGGGGATTATGGTATGAAGACCCTGCTAGGTGGCACTTGCTGTCTCTCTCTCTGTGTCTCTTCCTGTCTCTCTCACTCATAGAAGACATAACATTTTTAAAAATTAAATTGAACAAAATTATCATTGAAATTCAAATTGATATTCTGGTATTTGGGGAAAAGATTGGAAATTACAGTAAAGGGAGCCTGTAATTATAAAATGCCAATCAAAAATAATCAAGACGCCAAACCACAGTTTGCTGGGGTTTCGTTCCAGAGATTCTCATATGCTGTACAAGGAGGGACATCCATTGTTAGGAATCCCTGCTCTAAACCTCCCCATCTCCTCTCACCACATTCTTTGTCTCATGTCCTGTCACAAATGCAGTGAGAAAGGGAGCGGTGGGGTGCGTCAAAACAGAAATACAGGAATGGTATACAGGTATACACGACTTTAGCTATATGTTATGAAGTTCTTTCCACACTGGATGTAGATATCTTATATGCAAAAGCAATACCGACCCTGAGGACATTCTTAATACAGTCACAAAATTCGGTGGAAAATGGAAGTATAGATTCACATTGCCACAACACGTGAGGCAAAAACTGCCTCTTGTCTACTTGGCAGAGTTTGATTAGGCGACACTTGGCATCACCATTTCCAAAGTGTAGACATGCACAAACGAAAGCGTTTTGATAGCTGCATACCTTTCTCCCCTAGCCTGGGGCTGTCTTTTCTCTTATCCCAAACTAGGGAATGAGCAATTCTCTGGACAAAAGGCTGAGAGATTGTTTTCATAATCAACAGCATCTGTGCAGAATGACAACAGAGCTGAAAAAATTCTGACCTATGCTACCAAAAAATTTTCCAGAGAACTGAGACTCTTTCTATGAAAAATGCTACAGTAGAATTGGAGGGACAAATGTTAGCAACTCCTCCTCCGCGTTTTGGGAAGAAAGTGCTGCCACCTACAGGAAGCATCTGGAAGTAACGGACAGGGTGCAAAGTCTCCTGGATTTTAAAGTTGTTACCAACTAAAGAGGAAGAGAAAAACAGCAATCACATAGCAATTGAGAGGCATAAAATGCGCCCACTTTCAAATTCTTAGACCAAATATATTCTTTTTTGTTGTCCAATATGGCAGCCACTAGTCACATGTAGCTATTAAGAACTTAAATTCAAAATCTGACTAGTACAACTGAGAAATGGAGTTTTATGAAAGATTTCATTTCATTTCAATTCATTTAACTCATTTAAATTTTCAAACTAATACCCAATTCATCCACTGAGAACTTTCAAGTATGCTGGTAACAATTTAGATATGTGAATCTGTCTGCAGTTTTTCAAATGTAAATTTTCAGATAACAGATCGAATATGCCCAATGAAAATTTAGTATCTGTCTTGAGACATGGAGGAAATGAAAAATGCATGCTGACTTTCAAAGATATCGTTCAAAGCACTAAAAGTTTGATATAGCTCAATCATTTCTATGTGGACTACATGTAATTATAGTTTAGATGCATTTTGCCAAACAAACTATTAACGTTCATTTCACTGTTTTATACTTTTTAAAATTTTGTTGACTAGAAAATTTTCAACGACACGTGGCTGACAAATTTGTGTTGCACTGCCCTATCCTAATTGATTTAAGTGCAAAAAAAGAGAAAAGTAGAAAAGATAAAAGAGGGAAACATATTCAGTGCCTACAGAATCATATGAAGTGCTATCTACACAAATGTCCTATTGGACCCCAAGATCAATCTTAAAACCATGTAGCAGACATTGGTACGAGTATGGGTTAAACGAGACTAAATGAACTGTCCTTAACAATCATCGCTGTGAGTGACAAATATCTTTAAATGGTAGGAATGTTGGATATGATGAATGTAACCACACCTATCATAGTAAACCGAGGACAGAGACCACACATTTTAAAGAAATTCCGCGGTTTGCCTCCTGTTTCATTCTTCCATAAATTTTCTGTCTTATCTCTCCAGATTTCATATATGGCAAGGTCTCTGTGCCCTGCGGTCTCCTGCCACCCTTCATTTTCAGGAGCACAGTGCAGATCCTTCTCCCTGGCCCCACTCTTCAGCTGCTAAAACAGTTTTCTTCAGAAGCATAAACACATCTTTCAAAGATGTCTTCTTTCAACCTGCAAAAATTATATCTTCTCTTTTCTTCTTTTTTATATTCCACCTTTAACATTCTCTCTCTCTCTCTCTCTCTCTCTCTCTCTCTCTCTCTCTCTCTCTATTTTTGCTATTGGTCACATGTGCTCACCAGAGAGACCAAGAGAGATAGAGAGACAAAAAGTGAGAAATTCCACACACACCCCCAGAGGAGGTACCCACACTGCAATCCCTTCCCCCCTTGGGATTTTGGGCATGCACACTCTTAGGTTTGGCATGAGTTTTAAGCCACTGAGTGCAGGATTCAAATTACAGTCGATTACATGGGAGCCCAGAGACATAACCACTACGCCATCTGCTGGTCCCAGAATATTATGTTACTCGGAAAAGAAACAAAAACCCAGACAGGCCCATGATTCAGTTGGCTGATACCCACACAAAGATAGGGTGTCTAACCATCCTGGTGATAATATCGACAGTCCCACCTTCCAGGAAAGCCATCTGTGCTGGGCAAGTCAGGACTATTGGTCTGCTTACTGCCAATCTCTCCTGTTG
Source organism: Tupaia belangeri chinensis (assembly GCF_000334495.1). Taxonomy (NCBI): domain Eukaryota; kingdom Metazoa; phylum Chordata; class Mammalia; order Scandentia; family Tupaiidae; genus Tupaia; species Tupaia belangeri. The sequence continues at coordinate 4,947,069 of NW_006159444.1, forward strand.
ACAGCAGAGAAAGAGAGAGGCTCAGCCACCTTTTGTGCTCTGGCAGCCAGGGAGGGCCTGCACCCCCCTGCAGTTCTGCCTTTCCTTTTACCCACGTGGCTGCCCTTCCCTTCTCTAGCGCCTTTACTTGCCTGACTTCCACTAATCTCCCAGGAATCACTGCCCTCCCGGTCTTCCACTCCCTCCTTCAGGCTGTGGTAAGAGTAGGAAGGCTCTTCAAGAAGTTCACAGAAAACACATACTATCAAAAAAAATCTATGCACAGATTTCCAATTTTTTGAACCAAAATAAGCATGTACTTTTTTTTTTTTTTTTTTTTTTAGAGATTTTCACTGTAGGGCGCGTGCACTCGCCAGACAGACAGAGAGAGACATAGAGACAGAAAGCGAGAAATCCCCCCCCAGGGGGGATGGCCACGCCGCAATCCCTTCTCCTCCATTCTCCTCTCGGGATCTTGGGCACACACGCACACGCGCCCGGCGTGAGTTTTAAGCCACCGGGTCCGGGACACGAACCGCGGTCGACTACGTGGGAACCCAGCGACATAGCCATTATGCTAACTGCTGGTTCCCAATAAGCATGTACTTTAATTGCAATTTGTCCACTAATTTTTTGAACTCCCTTCAATTTATCATGTTTTATTTTAATTCTTAGTTTGGTTCTCAACCTTCCCACAAGACTGGATGTCTCTGCACTTCTCTGCTTTGGAGAATCTTTTCCTATTCTCAGCCCTTTCAACACAGTGGATAGCATCACCTGTCGGTGACCCCTAACTAAGATCACTTCTATTCCACTCTTGGAAAAAAAACAATGAACACAAACACATATTCACACCAAAAAGCAACAGAAACAACCTCTCCCCTACCACTCTCTAAAAAAAAAGAAAAAATGTTTTTCTACATTGGCTAGTGGAAATTATTTGAAAATTACATAAGCATGTTTTATAAATAATATTTAACATGTATAGCAATAAATTTCCTTTAGAAATACAGAGAAAAGTTTAAATAGTAAATATTAGTTTAGTGAGCACTCGAAAAAATGATGTTAATAATCTCATGACTTGTGAAATATATTTTAAAACATAAATGCTGTGGATTTATTTTATATTACAACATCATATATAAAAAAATAAATATGATGTGCTTTGATCATCCCAAAACTATTCCCCTACCCATTCATGGAAAAATTGAAAAATTGTCTTCCATGAAACCAGTCCCTGCTGCCAAAAAGGTTAGGGATCATTGCCTTAAAGGATGCAAAGAAGCATGTCTATACAACTCTCTAATAATCAAACAGTACGTTGGGAAGCTAATTTATAGACGTAGCCTGCAAAATTCAAAACAATAATGTAGCATGCACCATGCTACCTTGCTACAAAACATGTTTCCAGTGGGTGCTCTGAAAATATGCTTAGCCTGGGTAAAGAATTGCTTATTTTTTGTGTGAGATAAACCCATGCATGAAAGAATAGATAATGGGGTCATTATAATAAATTCATTTTCTCTTTTATTTATTTTTAAATTTTTTTCTTTATTTATGGTACAACACATGCATGTGTGTGTGTGTGTGTGTGAGAGAGAGAGAGAGAAAGAGAGAGAGGGAAAGAAAGAGAAGCACCCTCCATGGATCTGGTCATGTCATGGTTCCCTTCCTCCAGTTCTCCAGCCTGTCAGGTCTTGGGCACTTGCATGAGTAACTGGCCTCTTTAAAGCTGACCAGGCTGAGATTTGAACTATGGTCATTATGTGGAATCCAGCTCCTCGTAAGTGAATTACCACTGCACCACAGAGCCAGCCTATTCTTTTATTTAAGTTAGAATCATATATAGAGATAGATAAATAGATGTGTGTGTGTGTATATATTTTTTTAACCTGAAATTTACATCAGAAGTGTTATAAGCTGTGGTTGCCTGTTGAAAGCACCTGGAGAGCTTAAAAATTAAAAAGCCACTAAGGTGTGGGTACCACTTGCAGACACCAAGTTCATTGGTATGAGACACACTATGGGCAGTGGAACTTTTAAACTCTCGTGGGATTCTAACATGGAGCTAGGATGGAGGACCACTGCTTTTTTAGAGTAAAATAAAGATTTTCACACTGTGGTCTTCAGATCAGTGACATCAACTTCATCTCAGAACTTGTTAGAAATGTATACTTTGTACCCTGTCCCAGATCTACTGAATCAGAAACTTCTGAGGGTGGAGCCTAGTAACAGGTGTTTTAACATGCCCTATGGGATGATCCACACTTGAGTTTGAGAACCACTAATCTAATCCAGTTTCTTCATTTAGAGAAAACTGAAATTCAGAAAATGTAAATAATTTACTAAGATCACAGCATTCATCCAGGATGGAAATAAAATGATACTGATAGCTAACATTATTGAGGGCTTACTGCTGTAGGTGTACTATTCTATACTGACTAATTAATGCAGCCGCTACAACAACCCTAAATGTTCTATTATTATTCTATTTTATAGAAGAGGAAATTGGGCCACAGAATTTGCTCAGGAACAAAGTTGAGGAGTAAACAAGCATGGATTTGTATACATCTCCAGTCAGAAATAGAATGAGAGTACTCCCCAGAACCCATGAATCTTATTCTGTCTAAGAAAGAGAAGTGATTGAAGTACATATCTCCGATACAAAGTGTGAGGAATGAGGGAGAGACAGTCCAGGGGAATGAAAACCTAAATGTCTGTTTCTATTCGTGGTTCTTTCTGCTATTCTTAAGTGCTGCATGAAAAGTCATTACCATTTTTTCTTAGTTAAATATTTAGTGTAGGGACCAGCAGATGGCAGAATGGTTATGTCACTGGACTTTCACGTAGTCGACTGCAGTTCAAGTCCTGGACCCAGTGGCTTAAAATTCATACAGGGAACATATGTGTGCATGCCTAAAATCCTGAGAGGAGAATGGAGTCTGTGTGTGTGTGTGTATGTATGTATGTATATATGTGTGTGTGTGTGTTTGTTTGTATATATATATATATATATATAAAGAGAGAGAGAGAGAACATAGGGAATGTTGAGGTCTGTGTCCGCCAATGAATTTTTAAGAGGGACAGTTAATATTCTGTGTCAAGGTGCTCATTTGTTGTCGAGTCTGCACTGGCTACAGTGCCTTGTTGGGTGGCCTTTTGTGGAAATCAAAGAATAATGAGACCTACCTGAGCGTGTTTATATGGGTCAATCATGGCCCACGAGAGGATAAAGTGACCTGTCAATAGTTAATTCAGGAAAAAGTGAGAGGCAAAGATGGCCCCGAAGAAATAAATCTCCCGGGAAGAGGAATATTGGAAGGGTAGGGGAACTGGTCTTTACAAACTCTCCTGAACCAGTCATACCTAGATCTTATGTAATGATCCTCGACATCGGCTTGCTCACACATGTGCGCATCCATCTCAGTCAAAGTGTTAGTAGATAGCACGGAGGAGAATTACGGCACAGATTTAGGTAAATTTGATTACACTTTTACCGATTATATAACACTCAGCTTATTCTCCTTTTCTGGTACTAATAAAGACACCTGAAGGCCTCATTTCTCTCTTTTTTATTTTTGGAGAGGTTTTTCGCTATAGGGTGTATACGTTCAACAGACAGACAGAGAGAGATAGAGAGACAGAGAGACAGAAAGCAAGAAATCACCCCCCAGGGGGGATGGCCATGCCGTAATCCCTTCTCCTCCATTCTCCTCTCGGGATCTTGGGCACACACGCATACGCACCTGGCATGAGTTTTAAGCCACCGAGTCTGAGACACGAACCATAGTCGACTACGTGGGAGTTCAGCGACATAGCCATTACACTAACTGCTGGTCCCAAGGCCTCATTTCTGATCACAGAAACAAACCTGCACTTCTCTAAGAGTGACCACTGGACAAGGCCTGTCCCTCCTTCTGTACGCCACCTAATTGGCACAGCTAAAACTATCTGTAAGTTACTGTAAAATGTAACCACAGCGTCGTACCATTTTTACCAAAACTGAAAATGTGTCCCAGAACTGCTGTTGTCTACATATCAACCAAGTAGCTGCTCTGTAATGTGATCTACAGCATGCCTTTAGGGAAGGATCGGGAAATGTTAACATTGGTAAAACTGCTTGAACATTTTAAATACTGTAAATAGAATTTAATTTATAAACACAGAGTTTAATATGTTAGCAAAACCATATAGTTTGTTGTTGTTGTTGTTGTTGTTGTTGTTTGGTTGGTTGGGTTTTTTTTTATATATAGAGAGAGAAGTGTTTTTCGTTTTGTTTTGTTTTTGTTTTTACTGTAGTGCACATGCTCTTGCCATGGTGACAGAGAGACAGAAAGCGAGAAATCACCCCCCAGGGGGATGGTCACGCTGCAATCCCTTCTCCTCTGCTCTCTTCTCAGGATTCTGGGCACATAAGCACACATGCAGCCCCCCCTGCCGTGAGTTTCAAGCTGCCAGGTCCAGAACTTGAACTGCTGTCAACCATACTATTTCATCATCTGTTGGCCCCTACTTATTTGGTTTTTAGCCATAGAGCATGTGCACTCACTGGAGAGAAACAGAGAGACAATGAGAAGGAAAGTGAGAAATCACACCCTGGGAGGACGGCCTTGTCATAATACCTTCTCCTCCATTCTTTTCCTGGGATTTTGGGCATGCGTGCGCACATGCCCAGAGTGATTTTTCAAGCCGCCAGGTTCAGGACTTGAACCATGGTTGGCCATGTGGGAGTCCAGCACCTTAATCACCAATACCACCTGCTGGCTCCAAGTCTTAATGCAATGGAAGTCACAGGAATACTTTGGTTTTATGTTTGGTTCTCTGGGCAACTTGGTGAATTTGGATGAGTTCATTGTCATTGGTGTTATTATTGCTATTCCGAAGTTCATAGCAATTTTTTATTTTAACTCATTCTGAGAACAAGAACACTTGTGGAAAGAAATTAAAATAGACTTTCCTTTTAGAGAGAGAGGTTTTTGCTATAGGGCATGTGTGCTTGCCAGAGAGACAGAAAGAGACAGAGAGATAGAAAGCAAGAAATCACCCACTGGGGGGATGGAT
>NW_006159444.1:4952130-4978570 GCF_000334495.1 Tupaia belangeri chinensis
TCCTCAGGATTTTGGGCATGCACACACATGCACCCAGCATGAGTTTTAAGCCACCAGGTCCAGGACTCAAACCATAGTCGACTCTGTGAGAGTCCAGCAATGTAACTGTTACTCCACCTGCTGGTTCCAGAATAGACTCTTTTCAATGACCAACTCTACCAGCAAATCCATGTGAGACCCTGGGTGAGTCACTTTACCCTTAGCTTCCTCTTCTCTGAAATGAGGATGGAGGATAGGTATGCTCTAAAGTCACCCAGAGCTTAAACATGCCGTAGTCTTCTGGTTCTAAATGCACCAGTATCGTTACTTCTCTTGAAGTATTATGAAATCACTTATAAAACACAAGTTGAAGACATGCACAAAAAAGGAATCAAAGAAACAAGTATATTTTAAGTTACATTGATGAAAGGAGGCCCCCTGAGGTATCTGTAGTAATAACAATAATTTGCTTCTTAGCGTCTATTTTGCTACCTTCATTAGGGAAAACAAAGATGCCAGCCCATAACTAACAAAATTGCAACCAGATTCCTACTAGTTTCAGTCACACAGGTGTCTCTAAAGAATGAAAAATAGCCAAGACACAAACTACAAAGAATTCATATGGTCTGAACATTCGAACTTTCAGGAGTTTTGAAGAGTTTGCAAAACTTTACACTCCGACAGTTTTATAAGCTACCTGAGAGTTTATAAACTCATTTCTTTCAGGATACAGTGGAGGGCAAATACCAGCCTACATCTAGCCCTAGAAACAGCCTTTGTGCCTAGAAATACACTTTAATAGGTTCCTCAAGGTCAGACGATTGCCTCATTACAGAAAGTGGATGAAGTCCTTCCCGGAACTCTGTCTTTCTGAAGATCTACCTGCTTCCTCCATTGTACAGCCACACCCCACCAGCTCTCTCTTTTCACCTGCTTCTGGTGGTACCTGTTCTCAGAGCCAAAGCTTTCACCTCAGTTCTGGTTACGTGAGGAAGCGCATCTGTGAAATCACAAACAGGCAAAGGGGCCACGTGAGGATGTCTGCTTCTGGACAAGGCAGCGGTAAGACGAGCTCTCATACAGTTAGGCGTCATGAAACACGAGCTCACTCTTGCAGAGAGTGAGGATCTGAGCAGTGATTCTGAGGCCAGGATCCAAGGTTCTAGGCCAGCGGTAGCCCAGTCCACTCCGACCGGAACGTGTTCCCTCCAGACTCCCAAGGTTTTCCTTGTGACCATTTGGGATACAAGGAATGACGATAAGAAGGAAGGCAAGAGACAAGAGAGATGGAAAGTTTTTCATGTGTCCTTAAAAGCCTCTTTATAGAGATGAGTAATAATAATAAAAAAATATATATTGGGGCCAGCACACGAATTGAGCCTTTCCACATTTGGTCTAAGCAGTTATAAAACTGAAAGTCTTCTGAGGTCACAGTTAAAGTAACACGGCCATGGTTTTGAATTCTAAATGGTTTTTAATGGAAAGCTAAAATAGCCTCAGCATGAGTAAAAGATGTGCACAAGAGTGTTGATTTGATTCAAGAGAGAGGTAAGGAGACTCACCAAGTAAGAAGATGAGGAAGCTTTTTTTTTTATAAGAGAGGTTTTTGCAATAGGGTGTGTCCGCTTGCCAGAGAAACAGAAAGCACGAAACCATCCCCCAGGAGGGATGGCCATGCCACAGTCCCTTTTCTTCCAGTCTCCTCTTGGGATTTTGGGCATACACACATATGTGTCTGGCATGAGTTTCAAGCTGCCGGGTTCGGGACTCTAAGCCACATTGACTCCATGGGCATCTAACCACTATGTCATCTGCTGGTCCCAGGAGACTAGGTAACTTTGATGTGAACTCCTACCGAATCGCTAAGAAACTCTGCAGGACCTCACATACAAACATGCATCCACATTTTCCCTTTTCATCCAATCATGAAATGAGATGCTGTGAGATCATTTCATTTATTTTAATCCATTAAAATACACTATCCTCCATTTGCTCCAAAACCATTAATTGACTGCTTACTGTGTGTTGGGTACTGTTCTAAACGTTGGCAATACGACCTTGAACGAAGCAAAGAACTCTACCCTCAGAGAACCTATATTCTGGTAGAACTAAATAAAATGCACACTCTGTTAGAAGGTGATAAAGGGAAAAGATAAAAGAAAGAAGGGAGTAAAGTGTATACAGGAAGAGGACAGAAAACGGACACAGATGCCAGTTTGAATATGGGGCCTGGGAAGGCTTTGCCAAGGTGAAATTTGAATAATCCCCTACAAATCATGAAAGGGCAACCCATGTATTCAAAGAAATAGCAAACGTGAAAGTTCTGGACCAGAGGTATGTCCAGCGCATTCTAAGGACAGCAAGGAGGCCAGGGTGCCTGAAGCGGCCTAAGAGTTACAGTAGTCAAAGAAACAGAGACAGGGGTGATATCAATGTGACTTTTAGAAGAAAAAGTGAAGGTGATTGGGAGGTTCTAAACAGTCCTGACGGGTTCCGATTTCTACAGTCAAAGGACAGAAATGACGTCATAAAGGCGGGAGTGAGGAAACCACTTCTAAGTGTACCTTAAAGGTGGGAGCAGGAAAACCACTTCCAAGACTACCCTGAAACTCCAGGCAACAAACGGTGGTAGCTAGGACAGGGGTGGGAGATGGCAGTGGAAGGAAGTAGCTGAATCCCAAGTGTATTTTTATCATAAACTAACAGGACTCCCTGATGTTTGGGTAGATGGTATGGAAGAGAAGAGTCCAGAATTGGCGCACAAGTTTTGTGTGGTAATTTCCAGTTTCCTGAGAACTGGAAAGAGGACGTGAGCATAAATCAAGATGGGACAAGCTGTAAGATGCGGAGGCTATTGGGAAGATCGAGCATTTGTTCTTAGATATGTTTGAGAAATTTCTTAGACATCAAGTGGAGAGGTCAAGCAGGCAGTGGCTGATGTGACTAGAGTTCAATGGGAGAGGGATGAGAGATGTCTTCAAAACTGTGACACCTGATATGAACAAGATGAGAGAGAAGAAGTCCAAGGACTGACTCCCGAGGCACTCCAGCGTGGAAAGATGGTAGGAATAAGGAGAAGCCAGCCAAAGGGCCTGAGAAGGTGCCACCAGCAGAGGAGAAATGCCGGGAGAACTGAGTGTATGGAAGCCAGTCAAGGGAGGTCTCCAGACGGTGAAAACTACTAGCCAGGTCAAATGCAGCTCACCGGTCACATAGTGAAAGACCGAAAACTGACACTGGATCTAGCAACTGTCCCAAGAAAGAGAAATGAAGACTGAGCGCTGTTGTCGTATGGACACCAGCCCGAGTAAAAGAAATCTGTCCAGTTGGAGAAAATGATTAGAAATTTAAAAAAATAAAAATCTATTATCTTCACTTTTCCTTTGTTTCATAAATCTTACTGTATAGCCAAAATAATAGAAGAATTTTTCCTTATCCCTTATAAAAAATAAATAAATAGATAGAGATTTTATGTTCTCTCCAGTGACAGGCTTACTACTAATAGTCTTAGCTAATAATGGAAAGTTTAACTTCATGTGAGGTACAGATATTTTTCACTTTCTAGAGTCAACAAATGAAAGATGATTTTTTTTATTAAAAATAAACTTTTACTTTTTTTTTTCCAAATTCTCTTTTTTTCCAAATGAGAACCGAAATGCCAAAGTGTACTTCCATCAACTGTCTTGAGGTTTTGTCTTCTATTTACTCTCCTTCCTGCTCCCTCTGATGGTTTTTCCTGTGTAAACATCTCCAGTTTCTCCCTTGTCTCCTTCCCTTGCACTCTCTGAATCGTCCCCAGGACCCAGCTCTGTGCTATCATAATCCACTTGAACTTGGCCACCATAAAATTCTGTTACTCCCAAAGCAGCAAACTGGTGTCACTGACCAGACAGAAATGATTTTAAGAACAGACCAGCAAGAGGAAAGATAAGCAGATCAAAGAGAGAGAGGAGGAAAAGCAAATAGCTGGAGGCGGGGACTTAATTAACTGTGTGTTTCCGTTTCCATATTAACAGGTTAAACCAGAAACTGCAGGACTTAGGATTTCCATGTGGATAAAGTCTGGCCAAATTTCTACCTTCATGATCTTATATGTTTCATAAATAAACAATATGGCACAGTCAATACACTCAGGTGCGGACCAGCCCTTAAAATTCCATTGAAAACAAATTTTGAGAATAACTTATTTGCATAATTTCCCAAACTGGTTTGTGTATCTCGAAATTGTCTAATTCTCAGTGATTAGCAGCGTAACACACAGTTTGTGACAGCCTAAGATCCATTTTGCAGGCTATCAGAATTCTACTGTAACTTCAAAACACATCGTAGCTGAGGCAGTCACATGGTAGAGACTATGTTACTATATTTTTAGTGTAGTGAGTATGTTAAAAAGCTGTGATTTTTTAAATTCGTTTTATTTGTTTCATGAAGGAGTATGAACAAGAGCACATGTGCATGCAGAGAGAGAGAGACAACTCCACCAGAGTCCGGTCACACCACCATCCTCTGTCCCCTAGCCCTACACCTAGTAAAGATAGTGCACTCACACACCTGGCATATTTCAGGTTGATCTAGGATCCAAACCCATGATCAGCCTTGTGGCTTCCAGTACAGCAAATCAATACACTACTCTACATCATTAAGGCTGGGCCAAAAGCTGCCATTTTAATATTTCTGATTTATTCATTACGGTGAATCTCAATGTGTGATCAGCAAATAAAATTTTGAGATTAGATTTGATTGTGCTGGTGTTTTGAATCTTTTAAAAGAATTATGACTGCAAATGCAGAAAAAGTTCACACCAATTGCACTGAAATGAATTATTTTGTTAGTCTCTCAGTGTTGTTTGAACCTAGCAGCTCCAGAAAATGCTTAACCCAACAGATGTTTTTATCCTACAATATCCTTTAAAACAGAACGAAGCAACCCCCCCCAAAAAAAAGCAGCAAAGCACAAGAAAGAAACATTTTTCGAACTTCAAAAATATTTTCTAAATGTAAATCATCATTTTTAGGAAAAAGGTATCAAAGATTTAAAGGAAAAATTCTTGAAAACATTACGAAACAAGTACTATATGTTGAAAATACCATTTTCATACTATATCGTAATCCTTTACAGGGTGATGACTTTGTCCCTTGAAAAGAAGTCAAGGAGAGTTTAATATGCTACATCTTTGCACTTTGGAGCTGTTATTTTTATTACCAAGGGAAAAACATCGCTGAAAATGATGGAAACATACCAGATACCTGTGACAATATTGTAAATGCCTAAAGAACCAACTGCAATACTGACACGAAAACTGAATTCAAACTTAGAAAGTAAGCTAGGAGGAAACAATATTGTAAAATAAAAGTTTAGGAGCAGAGAGTGACACAGAAGTAACACAGCAGCCTGTGTTGGACCAGCATCAGAGGCCTTGGTCTGCTTCTCACGATCTCCCTGTACAGGCTGGCTGAGGCTGAAGGTGAGTCATGGCATGGGGACCCTGTCATGGTGGCACTCTTTTTCCCTCTCTCTCTTTTTCTCCCATTGAAAAAATAAGTAACTAAACCAATGGTGTAAGTGCAGTTTAAAATTGTCATTGACAACACGTTTTTCTCTATGCAGTAGTCCCCTCCTCCTCAGTTTCCTTCCCATGGTTTCAGTTATAGCCAATCATGGTCTGATGTTTTGAGAGTGAAAGACCAAATTTACATAAGTTCATTATAATGTTTCACTATAAGTGTTCTATTTGATTAGTAGTTAAAATAGTAGTCATTCATAATTTATTACCTATTATTATTCATCTTTTATTATGTCTAATTTATTCATTAAACTCGACCACAGGTATGTATGTGTATAGAGGGAAAAAGTAGAATATGGAGGATTCTGTACTATCAACGTTTCAAGCATTCACTGAGGGCCTTGCAACATATTCCCATGGAAAAGGGGGCACCTCTGTATTCTAAATCAATATTAAATAGTAAATTTCACAGTGTTTCTATTTTACCATAGCTAATTTTTCTCTGTGCTCCAGAGTATGAGCAAGATTTTTTTTTTTTTTAAAGGCTACATTAAGATTAAGCCTCAAAAGAGGTTGGATTCCTAGTAACTGCAGGTGCATGGCACTTACTGCTAATTGGACATGGCTGCTTTTAGCGGATCTGGTAGCTGCTAAAAGCCACTGTTGCTGTGGTGCTGCCTCACCAACAGCCAGGGCACAGTGTGATCACCTCTCCTCCACCAAAGCTACATGTCTGCAAAATTCTCCCACTGAAACATGAAGCCAACTGCTTCATGTACATGCATAGACACAGAAATCATAGAGAATTCTCTCCAAGAATGCCACAAGAAAACGTAGACCTCTTAGTGCATACTACAGTACATACTCTGACTTAAATATTTTGGTGAAGTGTCTTCCTATTTTAATACATTGTTTTGAGCCCTATGCCATGGGAAGTAGATTACAAAATTAAATCCTCTTCACACATTCTTAATTATTTTTCTCCCCTGTGTGCTGCACCAACTGGCTGGTACACTACAGTTTTGGGAAAATACTATGAACCATAGTATAGCTATGTTTCATATCAACATTTGTGTTTATGTAGGGTATTTGTTCTGAAAACAAAAACAAAAGTATTTTGTTTAAACTGGATCACATTTTACCAGTTAGGTAAAATTTAAAGCATATGAAAAAATGCTCAGCATCCCTTACTATAAGGAAGATGCAAATCAAAACCACAATGAGATACCACCAAACCCCAGTAAGGATGGCTAGGATTTAAAAAATAAAGAATGATAGGGGGCAGCAGTTGGCATCATGGCTATGTTGCTGGACTCCCATGTAGTCAACCACAGTTCGAGTCCCAGTCCCGATGGCTTAAACTCACGCCAGGTGCGTGTGCATGCGTGCCCAAGATCCTGAGATAGAATGGAGGAGAAGGGATTGTGGCGTAGCTATCCCCCTGTGGGGTGATTTCTTGCTTTCTGTCTCTCTCTGTCTTCCCGGTGAGTGCATGTGCCCTTTAACAAAAGAAAAAGAATGCTAAGTGCTCACAAGACTGCTGTGAAAAGAGAACTCTCCTACACTGTTGGTAAGAATGTAAATTATAACATACAGCCACTGTAGAGAACAATATGAAGGCACCTCAGAAACCTACAAATAGAACTACCATGTAGTCCAGCAATTCCACTCCTGGGTATCTACCCAAAGGATAGGCATACATTCAGTCGAAAAGTACTTGCATATCCATGTTTATTGCCGCATTATTCACAATTGCTAAGACATGGAACCAACCCAAATGTTCCAGGACAGATGAATGGATTAAAAAAGTGCAGCACATATATATTATGGAATACTACTCAGCCATAAAAAACAATGAGGCCCTGGCATTTAATAGAACATGGACAAATATTAAAGATTTAATGCTAAGTGAAGCAAGTCAGACTATGAAAGAGTGGCATTGTATGCCCCCACTTAATACATACTATCTGCACCTATGACAGAAGCTGAAAGACTGGAAGATATAAAATCATGGAGAGCAACTGTAGATAGTAGAGATGGTGTGCGAGGAGGGTAGGAAATAGGGAGGCAGGAGGAATAGAATCAAGGGGGGGGAGCAAAATATTCAAGAGATACCAAAATGGAAAATTATCTGTTGATGACAATGTGTATGGTAATATATTTGACTGGACTAACACACAGTGTATTCATGCTGAAAAAATGCATTTTGTGTGCTGTGAAGATATACAGTAATTAAATGTAAAAAACAAATCTTAAAAAAGTAATCTTACCAGGTAAATCTCCTGATTTAAATAGTAACTCTTTTTGTTTGAATTTACTTTTTTTCCCTAAATCTATAGATGCAGGATATTCCTGTTTTTTTTTTTAATTGTCAAAGTGCACTTTTGTTCACCAGAGACAGAGAGACAGAGAGAGAAGAGGGAGGAAGCACCCCCTGCAATGAAGCTTAATCATGCCTTAATCTTAATCCCTTCTTCTCCACTCCTCTATCCTGTCAGGAATTGGGGTGCACACACACACACACACACACACACACACACACACACACACATGCTTAGTATGTTTTTCAAGCTCCAGGGGCGAGGCTTTGAACTGTGACTAGCCATTCAATCTGGCTCCCTTAACTACTAGTCTCTGGAGCTGGCCCTAGCTTTAGTCATTTCCATCAATACCCTCCAACAATGACTTTATAAAACATCCAAAGTCTGACCTCAAAAATACTTATCCTGGGACCAGCAGATGAAGTAATGATTACATTGTTGAACTCTCATGTAGTCTACCGCAGTTTGAGTCCCAGACCTGATGGGTTAAAACTCATTCTGGGTGTGTGTGCCTACATGCCCGAAATCCTAAGAGGAAAATGGAGGAGAAAGGATTGTGGTGTAGCCATTCCCCCAGGGGGTGATTTCTTGCTTTCTGTCTCTCTATCTCTGTATCTCCAGTGAGTACACACACTCTATAGCAAAAAAAAAAAAAAAAAAAAAAAAAACTTTTAAAAAAAAAAAAAACTCTTTAAAAAAAAAAATATCTTATGAGCATCATGAGTCCCATCCATTTTCCAAACCCTCTGTGCCTTATGGTCTGCATTAGACACATTCCATGGTAGTAAGCTGGGTTATTGGAAAGGAGTTACTGAGATCAAGCAAGGAGAGAAAAATCCGTAAGTGGTAACATTAAGATTATCAAACTTTTACTCTAAGACAGATAATGAATAAATTGCCTGGCTGTACAATTATTAGCCAAATATACGTAAATATTGAATAAATGAGCATGTGTTCCCTCCTGGTTCACAACCTTGTTCCCATAGACTACAGCTCTCAAGAAATCCTAGCAGAGAGCCTTTCCCCGAAAAATGTTAGTATCACCCATTTTAAGTAAATGTGCCAGAGTTGGAGTCCAGAAAATGGTAGAGAGGTAAAACGCAACACTCTGCAAGGCCAGCCCACACGGGAAGGTTCTGGGTTCGTGTTCAGAGGCCTCTCTGAGCACACTGGGCATGTGTGTGCCCATGATCCAGAGCTGGCTGCAGCAGGGGCTACATAGCAACATCGAGACCCTGTTGGATGCGTGTTCTCACTCCCCCTCAGTCTTTCTCTCCCTCTCCCTCTCTCTCTCTCTCTCTCACTCATGAAAGAGATAAATGAATAAAAAACTTCTTTAAAAAATGTATCCAGGGTCTTACGGAAAATTCAAGCTTAGTCAAAAATCAAATCCACTAATGCTGATGCCCAGCTGATTAGCAGGTTTCCTTAAATACCTCAGTTATCTATTGAATGCTGTTTTAATGTCCAAAGACTAGTGGAGAGAACCTTAACTCTATTTAAACTTCGGTTCTTCAAAGCTGTCTATTTTACCTAAATACAGCTTACCCCTGTTTCATGTCCGTTATGCTTTCTGGTTTATGTGTCTCCCTTACAAGACCATATACTACCCGTGAGTAATAAAAGTGCTTCTTATCCATCCTTCTGTTCTCTAGCATTTCAAGTTGTGCTTGGCAAGCAATTATTGTTCAGTAGGTATCCATTGAATCAATAAGTGGTCCAAGCAACTTCTTCAATTAGTATATGGTTGCACTAATTATCAAGGCAAATTTAGACACAAAATGTAGACACGATCTCTCTTCCTGGATATGTTTCAGAAATTTGAACGTTTTCATCATTGTATCTGGAGAGCAATACATTTGAGAAATTGAACTCCAGGCTTTATAATAACATACACTGAATTTGCTCCTTATAGGTCAAATTCACTTTCACTGAATTACCTTTGTCTATCACTGTGGTCCAGATAGAAAGTCTGACAGCACATGGTATTCTGTTGGGGACTGAGGGCTAACAAGCACTCGCGTCCCCTGCTGGTGGTAAAATAGAGCAGCATAATTACTTGCCCTATGAATATTTTCACAAAAGTACTTAAAGATAACAGTGTGTGGATGTTACTGGAGCATTACTTATAATAGCAAAATATTGAAACCAACCAAGATGTCCTTCAATAGAAAAACTGTCTATATGAACTACAGTACATCCTCACAAGGAGAACTCTGCTAAGAGTTGAAAAAGAAAAAAGGTAGAACAACTCGTTCTATAAAAATTGCTCTAAGGTACATTATTAAGTGAAAAAGAATACAAAAGATTAAAAGAAATAGTATACTCAGGGGCAGCAGGTGGCATGCTGGTTAAAGTGCAGGATCTCACATGGCTAACTCTGTGGTTCAAGTCCCAGACCTGGCATCTTGAAAAAACACTCTGAGTGCATGTGCGCGTGTGCCCAAAATTCTGAGAGGAGACTGGGGGAGAAGGGATTGCTATGCAGCCATCACCTCTAGGGGCTGATTTCTCACTTTCCCTCTCTTGTTGTCTTTTTCCAGTGAGTGCACACAGCCTATAGCATAAATCTTTAAAAAAAAAATACTCCTAGATGTATATTTTTAAAAATATATATCTAAGGATATGTAATATATACAATTTTAAAGAGCTATAGAAAAAAAAAAAAAACCTTCCAGGGGCAGTCTGGGCCTACAGAGTACATTCTGTATGGTTTTAATTTTATTTTACTCTATAAATATGCTACTTTTGTCAATAAAGAAATAATTTTACCACTTCACACCTATTATGACAAGACAGGTAATAACAAGGGTTGATGAAGAGGTAGAAAAATTAGAATTACTGTTAGAAATGGAAAATTGTGCAGCCATTTGGCAGTTCCTCAAAATGCTAAATATAGAGCCATCATTTGGCTCAGCAATTTTACTCCTAGGCGTACACTCAGAAGAACCAAAAACACACGTCTACACAGACGTGTACACAAATGTTCACGACACCATTATGTTAGCCAAAAAGTGGAAATCCAAATGTCCATCAACAGATAAGTGAAAAACAAAATCTGGTATATCCATATAATGAAGTCTTATTTGGAAACAGAAATTAATGAAGTACTAACACATACTACAGTATGACTGATCCTTGAAAACATAAGCAGATACAAAAGCCTCATGTCATATCATTTCATTTATACAAAATGTCCAGAATTGGGCTCTATATTGACAGAAAGGAGTTGAGAATTCATAACTCTGTATATACTAAAACCCACTGAACTCTACACTTTAAATGGGTGAATTTTATGTTACATGAAATATATTTCAATGACATTGTAAAAAATAAGTTACTAATCACATACGATTGCATTTGATCTCGATACCCATGCGAAGAGATGACATTTGTGAAGAGCAGATGAGATCGCGTGGATGATAAAACACAGAAAGAAAAACAGCAATTACTTTAAAATGACAGAAAGTCTATTGTCATGAATCTGGCTATTTACCTTTCAGAAATATTTCTGTAGTAAAAGAAAAAATTTACTCCGGATGTGCCTCCCACAGCCCATCTGTTTATTCAATGATTCATTCATTAAAACTCATACAGTCACCCAGAATATATTTGTGATGCACTCACTGAGTCTCCAGTGTTCTCTGAGTATTCACAATCTCAGAGCTCTTGGGGTACAAAATGTTCCATCCATCATTTTCAATTTATGCACTTTACTAATTGACTAAAAGGAGAAGAGATTTTAGACCTTCAAGTAGACCACACTTGAAAATCATTCAATAAAAGAAATACATATTTATATTTTCTGCAAATGACAGCAAGATGCCTGGAATAATACCAAACAGGTAAACCCACCTAAGAATTCATAATTTGTGCTAGAATATCAATAATAAAATCTCATGTAGCACTTCCTCCATAACCGGCATTGTTCTACAATGTGACATAGATTAATTCACATATATGCCACAACAACCATTATTAACTATTTTACATATGAGAAACCTGAGGCTGTGAGGAGCTTACCCAGTGTCACACAGGTAGTAAGTGGCAGAGCTCACACTGGAACCAAAAATATTGTCTCCATTGGGACTAGCAGTTGGCGTAATGGCTATGTCGCTAGACTTCTACGTAGTCCACTATGGTTTGAGTCCCAGAACCGGTGGCTTAAACTCATGCCAGGCACGTGTGTGTGTGTGCCCAAGATCCCAAGAGAAGAATGGAGAAGAAGGGATTGTGGCATGGCCATCTCCCCGGGGGGGGTGATTTCTCGCTTTCTGTCTCTGTCTCTCCCTGTCTTTCTGGCAAGCACCCGTGCCCTATAGCAAAAACCTCTCAAAAAAAAAAAAAATGCCTCTACAATCCCCACTCTTAGCCACTCTTCTACCCATTTTTTACCTAAATCCTAGTTTGTTACGTAAAAGACTTGCAACCTTATAATTTCATGTTGTTTCACTATTTTGTTTTGTTTGTTTTTATTATAGGGCATGTGAGCTTACCGGGGAGAGACAGAGAGAGAGAGAAAGTGAAAACGAGAAATCACTGCCCAGCAAGGACAGCCACACTAGGATAGCAAGAAAGAATAGCAATCCTCTCCTCCATTCTCCTCTTGGGATATTGGGCACTCCTGCACATGCGCCAGGTGTGTTTTTCAAGCTGCTGGATCTGGCACTTGAACTGCAAAGTCAGTCATGTGGTATCCAGCTACCTTAACCACCATGGCACTGCTGGCCCTACTCTTATATTTTTAATGAAAGTAAAAGTTAAAAATCAAATCCACAGGCTGGTCGCATGGCACAGCAGTAATGCAACATTCGATAATGCTGGAAGCCATATGAAAGACTGAGGTTTAGTTCTTAGGTCAACCTGCTCATACTGTCGGTATGTGCATGCGTGTGCCCACGATCCTGGCTGTTTGGGAAGGCAGAAGAGAGGGCTGTGGTGTGAGACCCTCTTGAGGTTGCTTTTCTCTCTCTCTCCCTCTCAATAAGTAAAAAATGAAAATTTCAATCATCAAATTCATGTAGTTCCCCTACTTTGTATGTTTAATCACCTTAGTTCTCCACAATCAAACTCACTAAGAATCATCTTTATATATCATAGAGCACTTCAGTTTCAACGACTACCTAAAATGTAATCATGATCATATCATCTGTGGTCTGAGAGCTTTAATAAGTTTAATCTGTTTAACCCAAGTTATTTAAAAGTTTAAATTTTTATTAAAATACATAGGGTTTGTTATAAACACAAATATAATCATAAACCATACTAAGAAAATTACTGACGTTCCTTATAGTAGTTATAGGGACAACTTAATCATCTTCTTTATGTATATGTCTAAAATGATACAAACCCTACAAATTTAAAAAGATTTTTAAAAATTTAAATCAGTCCAAAATTGAGTCTATATATTACACACGAGGAGGTAATTCACTGTTTCCTTTTCATTGACCTGACATATCATTCTCTAAATTGAACAGTGTTTTCAGGAGGAAGATAGAGCTAGCTAATAGTCAAACAGTAATAGTGATAATTGATCTATTTATAATTTTAGATTTGTAAGTCTAATTTTAGTATTTTCACTGTTTGAAAAAGAAAGTACAGACATGTAGAATTTATATAGTAATTTGTTCTTTGCTACCCTAATAAGACCCATCTAAAAGAAGCCAATAAGTATAGAAGTAGAAATATTCAGAAAACAATAAAAAGCCTAAATCAGGAAATAGGAATAATTGTCTGAGAATTATTTGACTATTTAGTGACTTTAAGAAAGTGGTAAATCAATCAGAAAACCCAGAAGGAAGTAATTTACCTTTATTTTAATTATCCACGTTTGATTACAAAAGTTCCACCTTAAAAAAAAAAAATAGAGAACCGTTTTCTTTGGTAGTCATCTTGGAATATGCAATCCTTACAAATGTACAAAGAGCCCAAACTTATTTTATTTTTTCCTATCAGTAACAGCTTTTAAAGATACTGGAAGTATACAGGTAACACTAGAAACAAAAATGTAGTTTATGAGTTTATGTTCCCATTAAAGCAGTTAAGTTGAAAAATGAATGACATCTTGTGTACTATTTGTTGAAATGTAAAATGGCACACCCGCCATGGAAAACAAAATGTTTTAGAAAATAGAACTGCCATATGAACTAGCAATTGTAATCCCTTTGGAATATATACCCAAGGTATCAGTAAGACATTTGTGCACCCATGTTCATAGTAGTACATGTACAGTAACCAGAAGCTAGAAGTGACCCAAATGTCTATTAATAAATCTTTCTGGGACCAGCAGTTGGTGTAATGGCTATGTCACTGGACTCCCATGTAGTCGATGGCAGTTCGAGTTCTGGATCCGGTGGCTTAAACTCATGCTGGGTGCATGTGCATGCATGCCCAAGATCCTGAGAGAAGAATGGAGAAAAAGATATTGCGGGGTGGCCATCCCCCCTGGGGGGGGTTGTTTCTCACTTTCTGTCTCTCTTTCTCTCTCTATCTTCCTGGTGAGCACACATGTCCTATAGCAAAAGTCTCTATAAATAAATAAATAAATAAATCTTTCTAGGCTTGGATTGTGCAATAGTTTTCTAGACATGCACCTAAAACACATGTAACCAAAGAAAGCAATATACAAATTGGTCTTCAACATAACTGAGAATTTTTGCTCATCAAATGACACTACCCAAAAAGATAAAAGACCCACAAAATGGGAAAAAAATATTTGTAAATCATATATTTGATAAGGGTCTAATATCCAGAATGAAGAACCCTCATATCCCAACAGTAAAATTGCAACCAAATTTTAAAAAGAGAAAAGGATTGAATATACATTTGTACAAAGGAGATATACAATTGCCAATATGTACATGACAAGATGATCATCATCATTAGGGAAATGCACATCAAAACTACAAGAAGAGAATACACCACATGCACTAGGATGGCTACAATCCAATACAGTAAGATATATCATTGACGATTTGGAGAAACTGGAACCTTTATGTATGGCCGGTTGGCATTTAAAACAGTGCAGCTACTTTGTAATACATTTTAGCAGTTCCTCAAGAAATGAGTTAGGAAAAAAAAAAAAAAAAGTGGTCCCCCCCCCCAAAAAAAAAAAAAAAAAATAGGGACCAGCAGTTAGCGTAATGGCTATGTCGCTGGACTCCCACGTAGTCGATCGCAGTTCAAGTCCCAGACCCAGTGGCTTAAACTCACACCGGGTGCATGTGCGTGTGTACCCAAGATCCTGAGAGGAGAATGGAAGAGAAGGGATTGTGGTGTGGCCATCCCCCTGGGGGGTGATTTCTCGCTTTCTGTCTCTCTGTCTCTCTCTGTCTGTCTGGCGAGCGCACGCGCCCTATAGCAAAAACCTCTCAAAAAAAAAAAAATGAGTTAAATATAGACTTACTATATGTCTGTGCAATCACAGTCCCAAATAAACACCCCAGAAAAATGAGAACACAGAATTTTCGTGGCAATTTTATTCATAAAAGTCAAAAAGTGAAAATGATGTACAAGCTAATGAATGAATAAACAATATGTGTTATATCATATAATGGAATATTACTCAGCAACAAAAAGGAATGAGGTACTGATGCATGCTACAATATGAACGGACTTTAAAAACATGGCACTAAGGGACCGTCAGATGGAGTGGTGACTAAGAGCACTAGACTCCCACACGGCCGACTGCAGTTCAAGTCTTGGACCTGGAGGCTTGCTTTCTCTCTCTGTCTCTCTCTCTCTCACTTGATCGTCCTGTTCCTCCCTGGTCAAATTAACAATAAATAAATAAATAAATTTTAATTAAAAAAAATGGCACTAAGTGAAACAGTCCAGTCACAAAGGTTCCATCTTGTATTGATTCATTTATAGGAAATGTCCAGAACAGGACTCCACAGTGACAGAAGGTGGATTAGTGATTGCCAGGACTGAGAGACAAGGGAAATAGTGAGTGATTAACATTTAATATGGCTTTCTTTCATGTGAAGAATAGATTTTTAAATTAGTTAGTGGTGAAAGCTACACAACTCTGAATAGACTTAAATACACACACAAAAAACTTCTGAATGCTGGACCAGCAGGTGGTGTAATGGTTACATTGCTGGACTCCCACATAGTCGACTGTGGTTTGAGTCCCAGGCCCGGTGGCGTAAAAAACTCACACCAGGTGCATGTGCTTGCATGCCCACAATCCCAAGAGGAGACTGTAGGAGAAGTGATTGTGCCACAGCCATCCTCCCCTAGGGGGTGATTTCTCACTTTCTGTCTCTCTGTCTCTCTCTGGTGAGCAAATGTACTCTACAGCAAAAAGCTCTCTTTAAAAAGTACTTCTGAACTGTACACTTTAAATGGATGATTTGACAGTCTATGAATTATGAATTGTATTTATATTTTTAAAGCCCTAGTGTTAAGAATGGGCTGGGGCTTTAGGTGAGTCCTTGTGGGGAAATAATTGGTGGCTACTTGTTCTAATGGGAGATAGCACCACTGAGAAGTTAGGAGTTCTGGAAATATGGTGAGCTGTTACTGTGCTCTCTGTAACATCAGAGAACAAGGTCTCTAAAGTATATAAAACCTGAAGGTAAAATACGGTGTTCAAGTCATTTTGAGTAATTACTGCATTAGAGAACCAAGTTTAGGACGCCAGGAGCAGTGGTTTCACTCAATATTCACACATTTAGTTGTTTGCTTGATCATGTTTTAGATTAATGACTGCAAGGAAAGCACACCAAATAGAGGATTTTAGATACTTTCCAACAAATGGGTTTTGTGTACTTCCCATGTGGACTTTTGAAAGGCATTTCAGGAAACTAATGAAAGGGCAGGATGATGAAGATGATGGGCAGGAAAACAGAACCAGAATTTCTCTGCATTGGTCAAATACGCCATTCCAGTCTATAGCCATGCTGGTGCTATCTCTATTCCCAAGCTCTAAGTGCTAGTGACGGTGCCACCTCTCCACCAGACTTTCCCAGCAGCTTCAGCCCAACAGTGCTCTCTCCTAATCCCCTGTATCGCTTACTATCTGTGCCCAAGGATCTCAAACCTGGCTAATCATTGGAATTCACTAGAAGATCTTAGGGAGTTTCATGGCAATACAGATTCCTGGACTCTAGACCAGACTATTGAGCCAAAATTGCTGAAAGTTTGGCTGGAAATTCTAAAATTTTAATGAGACCTATCACAAATAAAGAAAAAAAATGGATAACTATGTGGTATATTAATTTCCTTTACTATAGTAACCATTTTACTATCTGGTAGCATCATGCTGTATATCCTAAACACACACAATAAAATTTACTTTCAAAAAATAATTCATTGTGGGACCAGAAGGTGGTGTAATGGTTACATCGCTGGACTCCCATGTAGTAGACCACAGTTCGAGTCCTAGCTCTGGTGACTCAACTGGGCACATGTGCATGTGTGCCCAAAATCCCAAGAGGAGAATGGAGGAGAAGGGATTGCAGAATGGCCATCCCCTCTGGGGGGCTGATTTCTCAATTCCTATCTCTCTATCTCTCTTTGTCTCTCTGATGAGCACATGCACCCTACAGCAAAAATCTCTCTAAATAAATAAATAAATAATTCATTGAAAAGACACTGAATTATACACCTTAAATATACACCATTTTATTTGTAAAGTGTGACTTTTTAGAGCTATTTTTTAAATACACCTAAAAAAGAAGAAAATATCAATAATCAGTCATCTCTAACTATTGGGCTATTTCTTTGCAGTTGAAGTTTCCTGAAATATAAGTCATGCTCGACACTCTAGCAATTAAAACGATTATTATTTTCAGACTCAAAAAATAATTATAATATCCATCCCTTATCCCATATGAGCTCACAGGAGAGAGCGCTATAACATCAAGTAAGTACTTTATCAAAGAAGCTAGCAGGAGTACAGGGAAGGACTCAACTAATTATAGTTTATTTTTAAATGTGAAAGATTGGCAGTAAGAAATATTTAAACTAAGCCTTGGTAAAGGAGAGAGAAGGAGAAGGAAGAAGAAGAAAACAAGTAGAAAGAGGAGAAAAGGAAGAGGAATAGTTGATCACGATGATACTAGAAAGATGAACATCAGGACACAGGGATAGTGGATGGACCTGGCTGTTGATGCTAGGGAACAGCAGTGACTGACAGACTCACCTCTTGGTCCCCAATCTGAGGCAGAACCATACTCTTCTACAAAGGAACTGCCTGATCAGGAGGCAGACAAAGAGGCCACTAGCAGTCTCACCTCTTCTGACAGCCCCACAGGTGGCCAAAGTGAGTAGAATATTAGGAAGGAAAGCAATTCTGAGTAACCACTGCTTTCTGCGCCATATTCACCCTCCTGAAAAAAATAGAACATTAGCCCAACATTTTTAAAATAAGAGCCTAGGGTTTAAGAAGAGGCAGGGATGCTAAACAAACAACTAAAAAGAAATTTCAGAGTAAACCAAACAGAAAATTGGGCATCACAGTGAAAGGACATTAACACAAACAAAAATACACAAGCATAGAACACATGACACAGACCTGTACAAGTACTAGCAATGCTTTGCTTAGTTAGAAACAAACTCCATAGAAAATACTTATTGAAAAAAAAGGAAACCTCTAGAAAACGAAAACAATGTTCCTAGAGAAGAGGAAAGAGGTGACAGTTGAGATGAGAGCCCCATTGTCAGCTATGGCAGAGCCCAGTGGATGGGTTTATAGCCAAGGCACGCTTAAACTCACAAGCTGATCATAAGAGGTAGAAAATGGAAAGCTCCTCAGAGAACATTTGCCCACACATTTATAGGGGACCCCTGGCGATATCGTGGCTGTAAATGTAAGCAGACCTGTTACCTCTTCAGTAGCAAAACAAGGAAAGTCAGGGTTCACTACAGTGCCTCTCTTACTAAAGGTTCTCAGTACATCTTGGTAAATGGAGAGTGGAAAAAAGGGATGGAGAGAGGGAAGAGCCAGTAAATGGCCTTCTGGTAGAAGACCATGAGTAGATTGCTAAGAGATGAAGCTAAAAGGCAAGAAGGATAGGACTTCTGCCAGAAAGAAATTGAAGTAGGACACCAGTAAATAAAGACAAAAGTTCAAAATGAGCTCAGAGCATGGAAAATGAGGAAAATAAGCTTAGGTAAAACAATTTACCTTAATCTGTGGCATGACCATGTTTGGGAAATGGGATCAAAAGGGCTTAGATTTATAGGCTGCAAGGAGTTCCTTGCCATTTGAGATTAAAGGAGAGTGGCTTAGTGACTGAAAAGTTCTTGAGGTATATTTCATAGAGTGCTTTCAATACTTCCATACTCATGGTTTTCCGTTTGTTTTCAGTTCGCTATAGGACACATGTGCTCACTGGAGATGGAGAGGGTGGGGAAATGGGAAAGCATCTTCCCTGCTCAGGGGGGATGACCACACTGCAATCCTTTATTCTCCATTCTTCTCTCAGAATTGTGGGCATGCACACATACCAAGCATGTTTTTCAGGCCAGTGGGTCCAGGACTATAACCACAGAGTCAGCCATGGGGGCTCCAACTGCCTTAACCTCATGCCACCTGACTGGACCAGCCATAGTTCTTTGGGCAGCAAATGTTTCATACTTTCTTTTACAATATGCGATTATATTACTGGGTTGTCATGAAAGTCATGATGCATTTTTGCATAGGAAACTATATCATGACTTTTCCAATGACCTAATAGAACAGGATTTGAAATTCCTTCATGTTGATGAGAAAGAAGGTAAAAAGGGAGGAAAGGAGGGAGGGAGGGAGGGGAAATATCAGGTACTAGTAAAATCCTCCTAGAGAGGAATCCACATCATGGTTTTATACCTTTATTTTTAATATCTAGAACAATAAATGAAGTCTGATTGAGCTCAACAATGATAACAAGATATAACATCAATAGCCATTATGTTTCTTTAGCACTCACATGCCAAGGACTTTGCTAAATGCTTTGCATGCCCTCGCTCATTTATTTCTCGCAACTCTATTATCATTATTATCCCTACTAGTATTAGTATTATCCCTCTTTTAAGTATTAAAAATTTAACAATAACCAAAGTTAAGAAAACTTGACTTTGATCACCTAGTGGTAAAGCCAGAACAATTTTACTCAGTGGAGCCCAATTTGATGAATAAGATTCAGCATGAAATATTTGGAAGGACTTAGCATAACGAAATTTTACCAATAACCTATATTCCATGATTTGAAAATGCTTACAAGTGGCCTGCTACCTACAGACACTAGGGAGTTCCTGCTGGGGGCTGAACAGAGTACTAATATTCCATGGTAACAGGTGGAAATGGAGGTAAACAAAGTCTCAATGTTACCCAAATTCCTTCCTTAATAAACACTTAACCACCAACAGCTCCCAAGTCAATATAAAGTTAATCGGCTATTTCATAGGTTAATCAATTCCAGTTCAAAATTAAGCCTACTTTAACCACAGGCACTGAATTTCAACTCATACCATTCAGAAATTATTTTATAAATGAAGTATATGTAAAATGGAATTGACCCATAGAAAACAGAAGTCTTCCAACCACAAGTCTTCATAGACTGGTTCCAATTTATGATATTGCTCTTACAGAATATGTGAAGCTGGAGAGATGTCACTTAAAACTATTTATTTTAATTCTGAGAAAAATTTTATATTCAGAACAAGTAATCCTCATACTGCTTAAGAAGAGCTACTATCAAAAAAAAAATCAAGAGTTGGTGAAGATGTGGAGAATTTAGAATCATTATGCACTGTTTGTGGATTATACATGTGGTATAAATGCCTTGGAAAACAATATGGAAGTTTCTCAAAAATTAAAAATAGAACTAGCATATCACCCAGAAATTCCACTTCTGCATATATAGCTAAAAGAATTGAAAGTGAATCTTAAACAGAGAGTTGTACACCCATATTAATAGAAACACTAATCACAACAGCTAAGAGGTAGAAGCAACACATATTCACATACTCCTGAGCAGATGAAAATGAAAGCGAAATATGGTACATGGAATATTATCAACCTTAAAAAAGAAAGAAATCCTATCACATGCTACAACATGGATGAATCTCTACTAAGTAAAATAAGCCAGTAAGGAAAAAACAAATACAAAAAAATCCCATTTATATAATGTATCTAACATAGTCAAATTCATAGAAACAAAAGTAAACTGTGGCCCAGTCTGGTAACTCAGTTCGTAGCAACTGAACTGCAGTGCTAGAAGCCACATGGCCAACTGGGGTTTGGAAATATGCCAGGTGCATGTTTGTGTGTGCAAGATCCTGAGGAGCTGGAGGGCCAGGAAAGAGGATCACAACATGAAGAGGCCCTGCCGAGGATGTCTGTCTGTCTGTCTCTCTTTCTCTCACTTTCATGCATACACACTCCATTATGACTAAAATAAAGAAAACTTTTTGAAAAAATAAAAAAGTTGAATGGTTGCCAGGGGGTGGGAGCAGAAAGAAATGGAGAGTTGTTTTACTAACATGTATAATGTTTCAGTTTTGCAATATAAAAAAGTTCTGGATATCCGTTGCACAACAGTGTAAATATACATAAAACTAGTGAGCTGTACAGTTAAAAAGGATTAAGGGGGTAAACACACACACATAATACATTAAGTAATACTTTCATACATTTGGGGTTTTTTCTTCACAACATTATAATGGATTTTAAATAATGAATCTAAAATGCTAATAGCCTAATGGAAAATTTTTTCAAAAAGCAGCTTTCTTTCATTTAAAGACTGTACGTAGGGTAACGCAAAGATCTATTTTGAATTTATTGAGAAGCCTTGATCTGGAAGGTGTAAGGAGATATATTAACTCTTTTTTTTTTAATATACATTCAATCACATTGTTTTGCTTACGAAGTAAACACTTCAATATGTGAACATTTCTCCCCAGTCCAGTTGGTCAAAATATCTTCAACAGATTACACCACACCTCCCAGTCTCGTCAATGCTCTGCCTCTGTATCCCTCCTCCAAATGTCCTCTTTATTCAAAAAAATTTTATAAAAATTAGAGGTAGTCAATGCAATGGGTTTTGTTAGGTGGAGCTCCTGATCACTGACACATTCAAACAAAGGAAAATCTGAATTTATCAGGAGTGTTATAGGAGTTTTTTCCCTAACAGGACAATATCTCTTCATTAACTCTAAGTTTTTTCTAGTCCAATTCAGTACATCAAAAGAAACCAAGTAAACAGAGTCAATGGTAGCTTTTGATCATCCAGAAAAATCATTCACAAACCAAACTAAAGAGGTTGGTAGATTTTATTACATAAAAGAACACCAAAGCAGCAAACAAAACAACAAAAATCAAATAAATAAGCCACTACCATAAAATAAAATCAAAAGGCCAACAATGAAATGTGAAATAAAGTTTGAATCATTTTATACAAGTGGCCTGGTACTTTTATTTCACAAATCATCAATAACAACCAAAAAAAAAAAACCACAATTTTTAAAATGCTCAAAGAACACTGACAGGCAATTACTAAAGAAGAAATGCCCATGGCTAATAAGCAGATGTTAGTATTTGCAACCACTCCCTATAATGCAGACATTTAAAGAATTTAACAATAATAAGATATGACTGGCTCTGTAGCACAGTGGTTAAGTGCTGTGCATTGGGAGCCCATTGCTGGCAGTTCAAGTCCTGTGTTTTAAGTTCTGGCCTAGCAGCTTGAAAAACATGACATGCACACACATGTGCATGCCTAAAATCCTAACAGGAAGGAGAGATAAAGGGAAAAGAATTGCAGCATTACCACGCCCCATTGAGTAAGTGTCTCTCTCTGGCATGCACATGTCTTCTAGGAATAAAAAAAACAAATAAAAATAAGATAATTTTTTTCTTATTTATCTTGAATTATCTCCAAACATATTGTTAAGTAGAAAGAGTAGAGGACAAAACAATGTGTACAGTATGTTTCTAAAATACTTTTACATGCATGCTTTATATGCTTCTTTGCTTGTATTTGCATGATTATTTTACGAAGGCCACTCAAGAAAATGGTAAGAGTGATTGCCTTCTTACAAGGATATTAACAGATATCTGGAAGGAAGGTTTTGGAGAAACATATTTTTTAAATTATTTATTCAATTTTATTTATTATTATTGTTACTATTTTAATTTGTTACAGGGTACATGCTCTTACCAGAAAGAGACAAAGAGAGACAGAGTGAGAAAGCAAGCCACGAAGCCCAGGACTTGAACCACAGTCGACCATGCAGGAGTCCAGCACCTCAACCACCATACCCATCTGCTGGCCCAGTAGATATACTTCTAACAATATGATATTTTGTTTTTTAGCACTTTGAATCATGTACATTTATTCAAAGAACACGGAATTTTTTGTTAATTTTCAAAGTTGTTGTAAATCAGAAAATGCACATTGAAATGAAAAACTTTTTTTTTTCTTTTTTGCTATGTCAACCAAATGAAGAATAATGACCCAGAGGCATCCAATGTCCAGGGCAATAAGTGGACTTGCTCACTGTGAGCATTGACAGAATTTGAGACAACCATTCTACAGGACAGTTGGCTAGACGAATAAAAAGACTGAAAGTGTGCGTTTCCTTTGCCTCAGTCTCCATCTCTCAGAAGTAATTCTAGGAATCTGTTATAAGGAAATAAATACAGGTCTAAAAGTAGCATGAATTGATATTCACTGCAGATTTGGAAATGACATATATGTCTTTTAAAAAGAAATTAAATTATGATATGTGAACATTTCTCCCCAGTCCAGTTGGTCAAAATATCTTCAACAGATTACACCACACCTCCCAGTCTCGTCAATGCTCTGCCTCTGTATCCCTCCTCCAAATGTCCTCTTTATTCAAAAAAATTTTATAAAAATTAGAGGTAGTCAATGCAATGGGTTTTGTTAGGTGGAGCTCCTGATCACTGACACATTCAAACAAAGGAAAATCTGAATTTATCAGGAGTGTTATAGGAGTTTTTTCCCTAACAGGACAATATCTCTTCATTAACTCTAAGTTTTTTCTAGTCCAATTCAGTACATCAAAAGAAACCAAGTAAACAGAGTCAATGGTAGCTTTTGATCATCCAGAAAAATCATTCACAAACCAAACTAAAGAGGTTGGTAGATTTTATTACATAAAAGAACACCAAAGCAGCAAACAAAACAACAAAAATCAAATAAATAAGCCACTACCATAAAATAAAATCAAAAGGCCAACAATGAAATGTGAAATAAAGTTTGAATCATTTTATACAAGTGGCCTGGTACTTTTATTTCACAAATCATCAATAACAACCAAAAAAAAAAAACCACAATTTTTAAAATGCTCAAAGAACACTGACAGGCAATTACTAAAGAAGAAATGCCCATGGCTAATAAGCAGATGTTAGTATTTGCAACCACTCCCTATAATGCAGACATTTAAAGAATTTAACAATAATAAGATATGACTGGCTCTGTAGCACAGTGGTTAAGTGCTGTGCATTGGGAGCCCATTGCTGGCAGTTCAAGTCCTGTGTTTTAAGTTCTGGCCTAGCAGCTTGAAAAACATGACATGCACACACATGTGCATGCCTAAAATCCTAACAGGAAGGAGAGATAAAGGGAAAAGAATTGCAGCATTACCACGCCCCATTGAGTAAGTGTCTCTCTCTGGCATGCACATGTCTTCTAGGAATAAAAAAAACAAATAAAAATAAGATAATTTTTTTCTTATTTATCTTGAATTATCTCCAAACATATTGTTAAGTAGAAAGAGTAGAGGACAAAACAATGTGTACAGTATGTTTCTAAAATACTTTTACATGCATGCTTTATATGCTTCTTTGCTTGTATTTGCATGATTATTTTACGAAGGCCACTCAAGAAAATGGTAAGAGTGATTGCCTTCTTACAAGGATATTAACAGATATCTGGAAGGAAGGTTTTGGAGAAACATATTTTTTAAATTATTTATTCAATTTTATTTATTATTATTGTTACTATTTTAATTTGTTACAGGGTACATGCTCTTACCAGAAAGAGACAAAGAGAGACAGAGTGAGAAAGCAAGCCACGAAGCCCAGGACTTGAACCACAGTCGACCATGCAGGAGTCCAGCACCTCAACCACCATACCCATCTGCTGGCCCAGTAGATATACTTCTAACAATATGATATTTTGTTTTTTAGCACTTTGAATCATGTACATTTATTCAAAGAACACGGAATTTTTTGTTAATTTTCAAAGTTGTTGTAAATCAGAAAATGCACATTGAAATGAAAAACTTTTTTTTTTCTTTTTTGCTATGTCAACCAAATGAAGAATAATGACCCAGAGGCATCCAATGTCCAGGGAAATAAGTGTACTTGTTCACTGTGAGCATTGACAGAATTTGAGACAACCATTCTACAGGACAGTTGGCTAGACGAATAAAAAGACTGAAAGTGTGCGTTTCCTTTGCCTCAGTCTCCATCTCTCAGAAGTAATTCTAGGAATCTGTTATAAGGAAATAAATACAGGTCTAAAAGTAGCATGAATTGATATTCACTGCAGATTTGGAAATGACATATATGTCTTTTAAAAAGAAATTAAATTATGAAAATTATTCACCTACATAATGGAACATTATTTAGCCAAAAAATCATGGTGAAGAAAAAGAAATTTTGACCTGTGAAAGTATCAAGGGAGATGAGGGGGAAAGGACTACAAAACAGCATGAGTAAAGAAACCCTCATTGTTATTTTTTAAACATGGTTATGCACATAAAAATTTAGAAAGTGCATATAGCAAAGTATTGCATGTTCCCTTTCAATGGATATCTTTGAATGGCTAGGAAATGGGTGGTATGTTACATGTTTTAATGTTTTCTGCATGAAGGGCTATCTCCGTAACCTTGTGGTTAAGGGAGCCAGATCTCATATGGCCAAATGAGGTTTGAATCTCACCCCATTGACGTAAAAACACACCAGGGACATGTGCATGTTTATCGAAAATCCCAACAGGATAAAGAAATAGGGAAGAGACAGTGGTATAACCATGCTCCAGTGGGCGGCACTCCCTCTCCCCATGTCTTTCTGTCCCTCTCTGGGTGTCTCTTTGTCTTTCTCTGGCAAGTACACGGGCTGCCTGACAACCCCCCAAAAAGAAAGTCTCCTGCATTAAACTAAATAGTACAGTTTTTAGGAGAATAGAAATAAGGAACCAAGCTGCTGGGGTTCAAATGCCTGTGCTGCTACTTGCCACAATGGAACCTCGTGTAAGCTACATAACCCCTCTGGGCCTCAGTTACTGCACCTCTCTCCTGTCTGTAAAGTGGGAACAACAGTAACTATTGCAAAGATTATCACAAGTTCAGTTAGGTCATGGAAACACAACCTCAGAGCAGTACTTGGAATATAGTGAGTACTTTTTATTGTTGTTGATTTTAGAATTAGGGTAAAGAGCTTTTTTTAATTTAGAAGGCCAAATTAATACTAGTCCATTCCACTCTCAGAATCTTCTAATTAAATCATTTTTATTCATTGTCCCCCAATCATACACATTTGCTCGTTTATTCTTAGTAACGTGTAATAAAGTGAGTCAAAATTGTATTGGCTATAAACTTGAGTTTCTAAAAGATTTTCCTACTTATAATATCCTCATGCAAATCAAACAAACAAAAATAAAGCTATGAATCCCAG
>NW_006159444.1:4978754-4989288 GCF_000334495.1 Tupaia belangeri chinensis
CCTGCTGAAACTTAGACAATTTTATTTTCCAGGAGAAGCCATTTCGTTTGGATACCTGATGGTGGATTCACACATTTTCTGCTAAGCTGGTGGAAGAACAGTCTCACCAAAAAAAAAAATGCCCTAGGAATATTCTGTGGGTGATAAGAGCAAGACTTTTACCAACCTGTGGGAGACGGGTAATCAGGACCATCCTACTTAAAGGAGAAATCTGTTGCTAGGATTCCAATGCCTCAAAAATCTGCAGGACAACAGGGGACTGATGAAACAAGCTTGGCAAGAGAGAAATCACAGACCATGAAGACCACAACAATACATTATGCTAAGAAACCTAGTCCAGAACTCAAAAAAATCTGTTGATGTTAGGTTGATTTGATTAGCTATCACCCATCTCCAAAATAGTAGTCATGAAAGACAGCATCCTTGGACTGAATGTCCAAAGACTATCATGTGTCCCTTCACCTTCTGCTTCATAAATGTTTTATTTTAGTCCATATTTGTTAAGTCATCTAATGGTCATTAAGTACTAGGCTTTGTTTCAGTTTAGTCTTCTGAAACATCTTTTTGAGCTTGGTTTTGCCCTTACACAGAATGTGGCAGGCTGTCAAAGCATGCGGCAAGAGTTCCTTGACCTTCTCACGCAGGTTGTGAGGCCCTCTCCCCACACAGGGCAGGAGTAATGAACTGGGTCCAATGCCAAGGGATCAGCAAGCCAAAGGGCAGAGGTAGGTCTGTGTCAGCGAAAAACTGGCCAGTTCCTTTGAAGTGTTCATAAATTAACCTTGAAATAGCCACCTGGGTGGTCAAGACTCACCATTTGAAGCAGGTGAACAGTCTCCAAAGACAATTCAGGAGAAAATGCCCTTCAGGAACCTTCAGAATCATAGCTGCCACCTGACCTTGGAAAACTACAAAGAAGATGGAATTTGACTTTGAATTATGTCCATTTTTCTTTCTGCATCTCTCCTGTATCCCCTTCTCATTCTTTCACAGGCAGCCAGGCCTCTCCTATAACCCACTGGCTGTCCAAAGGAATCCAGAGGAATACCTCATTATTTAAATATTAATTTTCCTTTTTAAATAATTTATTTTCATGATAGAGCATGTATACATGCATGAGAAAGAGAGAAAGAAAGAAGTACCCTTGACAGGGTCTTTTCACACTGCAATTCCCTCTTTCCAACCTCCAGCTTGTCAGGATCCTGGGTACACATGCATATGCTCAGCATGTTTTCAGGCCAACCCAGGGATCCAAATCCATAGTCAGCCTTGTGGGTTCGAGTATCGCAGTTCAGTGCACCACCAGACTAGATTCAATGTGCCTTTCTTAAAGTATCCTCGTGCTCCAAAATAACCTCCTAATCCTATAGTCAGTTAAAACTTCCATTTCTTCACCAATATGAGCTGAGGTGTTACAAGCAAACTAATGTCATTCAAAAGCTTCATATTAAGTTGTGAATTGAGTGAACTGTTTCATAGTTTCAAAATAGGAGAGAGAACCCAATTATTTCAAATGAATACACAATCAACTGAATGCATGGAAGAAAATCATTGTGGAAACATCCAAAAGAAGGCAAAAGTGCTGATGTGACTCTAAGAAAATCAGTGTAAACAACCTGGCCCTTCCTTTTAAAGAGAAGCTATACATGACCTAGGCATTCTAGACTCTAGAAAGAGGAAACAGAAATCCTAACACCTAAGGAAGCAAAACTCATCATGTCATTGTTTTTATCCCACCTATTCCATTCCTTTTTCTCTCAGTTAATTGAGTATCTGTTAGTTGATGGTTAAAGGAGTGGATTCTGGAGCCAAGTGAAGGGGTTTAAAATATCCATTCTAATGCTGCCTAAATGCAAGTTTTTTCAACTATAAAACGAGGACAACAGGAGCCTCATATATAACTATAGTGAGCATTAAGTCTAATTTATGTGAAATGTACCTGACATATAGATGTGCTCAATATATAGTAGATGGTGATGATGACGATGATGACAATGGCAATGCGTGATAACGAAGTCAGGAGACAACTGCTATGTGTGACCCCAGATGCTGGATGTTTCATGTTCCTCATCACAAGGAGCATACAATTGAGTAGTATGAGGTGCAGTTCGAAGTGCAATCTAGTGTGGTGATTAATAACACAGGTTCATGAGTTGGGCGGCCTGGGTTCAAATCCTGGCTCTGCTACTTACTAATCATGTGGTCTCAGACAAGCTGTTTATTCTCTTAGTGCCTCAGTTTCCTCAACTGTAAAATAGGGGTATCGGTAGAACTTTTTCAGTGAGTCACTATGAATATTTAAAAAAAAAAATTCAACATGCCATCCCAGTCCTGGTGGCACACAGGTAGCCACCTTAGGTTTGAGTCCCAGGCCAACTTGAACATGCTGGGCACTGTTTTGTACCCCTGTAATCCTAGTTAATTAGGAAGCTAGGAAAGAAGGATTGTGAAACAGCAAGACCTTGTCAAAATATCTTATCTCTGGGGGAACCAGTAGTTAGCGTAATGGCTATGTCGCTGGATTCCCACGTAGTCGACCGCGGTTCGTGTCCCGGACCCGGTGGCTTAAAACTCACGCCGGGCGTGTGTGCGTGCGTGCCCAAGATCCCGAGAGGAGAATGGAGGAGAAGGGATTGCGGCGTGACCATCCCCCCTGGGGGGTGATTTCTCGCTTTCTGTCTCTATGTCTCTCTCTGTCTGTCTGGTGAGCACACACACCCTACAGTGAAAATCTCTCCAAAAAAAAAAAAAAAAATCTTATCTCTGGGACCAGAAGCTGGTGTAGTGGTTAAGGCATTGGACTCCCACATGGCCAACCACAGTTCAAGTCCTGGACCTGGCAGCTTGCGCACTCTCTCTCTCTCCTTCCCTCTCTCTCTCATGAGTGCATACACCCTATAGCAAAAATAATAATAAAAATAAATAAGTAATTTGTTTTTTTAAAAAATTATCTTATCTCTGTATTTGCTTTTTCTCCTCTGACTCCCTCTTCTTCATAAAGGAAAAATAAAAGAAGTAATATATGTGAAGTACCTAGAACAATGCACTATCTGCACAGAGTAAGTGTTCCATCAATAAATGTCATATGTTATTGTTAAGTGGACTTTTCCCAAGTTCAGAGAATGAGAACTCCAGCATGCGGGAACAAGGAAAACAAAGGGTAGTTGCCACTGGAGAGCTTATGGGAGAAACTAAAGTCTAGGGTGTGTGGCCATCCATCCCGGGAGATGTGGCTGGAGAGGTTATATTCAAGGTCAAAAACCTTTAGTTCTCTTGTCCAAAAGGCAGCCAACTCTTCCAATTTCAATCTCTTGGTTTGTACTACCATTCATGAGTCATCATTGCAATAGCCAAGCCTTCAAGATGGAATCTTATGGTTGGTAAGACACTCTGTCCACAAGCATATCTCCTACTGGCCACTATGAGAGCTTGAGTCTTTTCATTTTTGGAATTAATTCTGGGGTAAGGCATGATATAAAAAAAAAAAATTCTCCTAAAAGGAACAGGTCAACTAGAAAGATAATCAAATTGAATTAACACCTAATATAGAACCACTAATATAGAATTGAGCTATATACTTCTTACGCAACCACATACATACATGAACAAAAGAATCAAGGGAAACCTAATAACCAATGTACAAATCCTCAAATCAAAAAACTCTTTTTGTTTTTAATCAGAAAAATAGTCAGTTTTTTTGCTCATAAACAGAATAACTTTAATTAGCAAATAAATATAACTAAGCCCTTCATTCTTCAGAATGATATCATTTTTAAGCTTTATGACAAAAAGGATCACATACAGTATGTGACAACAAGATATTGGTTACTTTTTATTTTAGTGAAGTGACTCACATTTTCTTACAATGTAAATTAACTGCCTGATGAGTCTAATACCCTGTGACCTTGAGCCAGCTATTTATAGTGGCAATTTCCTAATTGAAATAAAAATGTTATCTTAGAAAAAAGAAAAGAAGCCTGGCTTCCTAAAACTCTTTTCATAAAAAATTTCCACTTGCAACTTGAAACTTTCATTTCCAGATTTTATCTCAGAAAATTACAGGAAGACTTTCAGAATAAACAGCAGCCAGTTGATAAAGGAGAATCAGTGTGGAGTTAAGGAAGGCAGTACTAGGTACCTTCTAACCTTACTCCTGATTCCATGTACTATTCTGTTTTCTCTTCTACTTCAGTGTTGTCCACTTCACTGATTTCATTATGGCTAGCACTTTCTCTTATTGATTAGGGAGGAAACAGCATTTTCCACTGCTGGAGAAACCTACTATAATCTACCAAGACCTAGCTGCACAGTTAAGCTCCATCTTGTGCTCTCATAATGACAGACATCTTATACTGTCCTCCTGATGAGAGAGAGGGGAAGATTATAAAGGTTATTAGAAACCAAATATCCACAACTCAAATATCACAATGATCAGATGACTGTTATCTCATGCAGCCAGGATAAAATTTGATCAGCATCCCATCAGGTAAGTCACAGCTAAGGTACTGAGTTGTGCCAATCCTCACAGGGTTTCTAGGAGTATTACACAAAGATTTATGTGCAGGGGTGGCCTGACATGAAGCGTGGGGATGTGGTGCCATCTCTAACAACCTCTCCTGTGACTATCCCAGACTTCCCTGAAGAGACAGCAAGAGTTGCTTCATTTCTGCATTATTCTAAGTGTCCAGTCAGTGAAGCCCAATTATTCCAAAGACTTTCAAACAAAAGCAGAGAACCTGATGGTAGTGCAGTGGTAAAACACAAAGTTCTGGGAGACTGAGCCACATGGAAGGTTCCAGGCTCATGCCCAAAGACGTCCCCGAGTACACTGAACATGTGTGTGTTCATGATCCCAGGTGGCCTGTAGCTGAGGGTGGGTCACAGTGACAAGACAGAGTGTTGTCTCTGTCTCTCTCACTCATGGAAATAGTAAGTAAATAAACATTAAAAAAATATTTTCTGCAGCTCTGTTTCTGTCAGTTAATCAATTCCCTGAAACAGATGTACAAGGGATAAAAGAATCAGTGTGTTCCTCACCCTTGGGTGGCATAGGCACTTTCCTAGAGAATTAAAATGTACAATGTCTAGATTTTTATGATGAGCATTGTACAAAGATCCTTCTAACGGCAATTTGGCTAGACAGAGAAAATTGCATCTATTTAATATAATGACCTATTAAAAATGTGTGAAAGTGTTTTCAGCGATGAAAGCAAAGAATTGGGATGACTATCTCACCAGCACAGACTGGTAGGAACGTCTTCAGAGCTGCACTTTAGTCACATAACCTGGGCACACCATGTAATCACATGCACACGAAATATGGTGCAATTCATGATGTCAAGGTATTCTGCTCCCTGCTAACCTACTGCACTACAGTGAAGATCAAATGGGAGCACTTAATGATAAAGACACACAGTTGCTTGCTAGTGATTCATTCAGCAAGGCCAAAGCTCGATCCAAAAAGAGAGATTCCAAAAATGAGGAAGTGATGAATCCAGTGAGACAGATATTGGTTATGGACTGGCTGGAACTTGAAAAGATAGAACCTGTGAGGCCCTGTGAGAAGAGGCAGACTTTGTGGACAGACCTGGGGAATGGGAAATGGGAGGTTGGACCAAACCAGAAGAAGGTAGTCAGAGAGAGAGGGACCAGGGAAAGGCCAAACCAAGTCAACAGGCCAAAGCAGGGCATTCCC
The DNA here is from genome assembly GCF_000334495.1 of Tupaia belangeri chinensis. Taxonomy (NCBI): domain Eukaryota; kingdom Metazoa; phylum Chordata; class Mammalia; order Scandentia; family Tupaiidae; genus Tupaia; species Tupaia belangeri. The sequence continues at coordinate 4,984,450 of NW_006159444.1, forward strand.
ATCAAGAGCGAGGTATAGGGGCTGGACAGTGGCACGGTAATGCACTGTGAGGCAGATCCACATAGGCAGGTCACCAGTTCATACCTAAAGACTTCCCTGAGTGCACCACGTATGCATGTGTCCATAATCTGGGCTGGCTAAAGCTAAGCAGGGTTTGTGACATGAAGATCCTGTTGGGAGTGCTATATCTCTCTGGGTTTTCTCTCTCTCTCTCTCTCTCTCTCTCTCTCACACACACACACACACACACACACACACACACACACATGTTCATGGAGTAAATACACTCTAAAAAGAAAAAAAGAATGATGGGCAGACAGAGTTCTAGATGGGGGATGTGGATCAGGTTGCAGAGATAGAAAGAGCAGGTGGTCAGCACCAGGGTTCTGAGGCATGGAGGAGAGAGCACTGATGTCAGGGCTGAGAACCAAGAAGCCTTGATGGGAAGCAGGACTCTTGTCCCTGGGAGGAAGAGCAGGGGCAAAGCATGAGCCCAATCTACGAGGCCTCAGAAATTCAGGTATTAGTGTACAGAACAGGAAGAGGAGTTGAACTGGAACAGGAGAGTGAAAGACAGAGGCCTGTAGCAGAAGCCAACAGGAATGAGTTTCTGGTCTAGAGCACAATTTAGAGCAGGAGTAACAAGACTGAGCTGCTCCTAAGCCACAGAAAGAAGGATCCAAGCTTCCATAACCCCTGCCTAGAAGTACCCTTTGTACTTGCCACTGAGAGTTCTATAAACTTGCTGCAGAACCAAATTTCTTAACATCTCTGAACTTCCATTTCCCAACCTGCAAATAGGCTAATAGGACCTGGTTCGTAGGCTTGCTGAGAGGCTTAAATAATGTGTGAAAACCATTAGGCAGGGCCTGGTGTACGGTGGGGCTCAACAAGTATTACTTACTTCCTTTACCTATTACGCCTTTCAGTGTATTCCTATTAAACTCCAAGTTTTGTAAAGGTAGGTCCAAGCATTATTAATTTCCCTATGTAACTTATCCAGTTCCTACTACCGTGTCAGGGATACATGGACTCCTTAGGCTCCATGTGAATTGATCTGACAATGAATGATGTCTTCGTATGTTTCAGCTGCTAAAACAAAACACCACAGACTTGGTGGGTTATAAACGACAGAAGTTTATTTCTTATAATTTTGGAAGTTGGGAAGTCTAAGATCAAGATACCAGCTGTGTGTCTGGTAAGAGCCTCCTTCCTGGTTTATAGATGGAATTTTCTTCCTGTGTCTTCACATGGTAGCAAAGACAAGCCAGCTCTCTGAAATCTTTTATAATAAAGGCACTAATCCCATTCATGAGGGCTCAACTACCTTCATGACCTAATCACTTTCCAAATGTCCCACTTGCTAATTACATGACTGGGAGATAGGATTTCGGTATATGCTTTGAGGAAGACAGATATTCAGTCCACTGCAAATGAACACCTGAAGGATGGTATAATGGCTATGGAACATGAAAGTCAGGCATCACAGCATACCTAGTCATATCTTACCCTAGTTGCTAAAAAGTGAGCAAAGTAAAGCTTTCCTGTACATATATTTTTAGCACCACGTTTTCTAGAATAGGTCTTACATTTTAGAACTGGTTCATGTGGTTCATACTAAACCTATTTAGTCAACTGCACCCCAGGAGAACTCCAGAGGGGGGAAACAGTTCCACTGTCTTCCTCTGCAGTGTCTTCTCAGCAGATCCAGTTTGCCCAGGGCACCATCAGACATTGCGTGGTAAACAGTAGGGTAGGGTGGTGATGGGAGTTAAATGGGAGGCACAGTAAAACTTGCCTGTCGAAAGGACCTTCCTTATGTTGAGTGTAGAAATACTTTAATGGTTATATATGTGTATCAAAACTTGTCCTGGGACCAGCAATTGGCATAATAGCTATGTCATTGGACTCCCATGTAGTCGACCATGGTTCGAGTCCCAGACCCAGTGGCTTAAACTCACGCCAGGCATGTGTGCATGCATGCCCAAGATCCCGAGAGGAGAATGGAGGAGAAGAGATTTCAGCATGGTCATCCCTCCTGGGGGGTGATTTCGTGCTATCCGTCTCTCTGTCTCTCTTTCTGGCGAGTGCATGTGCTCTATAGCAAAAACCTCTCAAAAAAAAAAAAAAACTTGTCCAATTATATAGTTTACTGAGTAAAGTACACTTCAATGAAACTGTTAATGAATTTAAAGTTTGAAAATCAGTGAACAGTTTAGATATCATAAATGAGGTTTTGTTTTGTTTTGTTTTGTTTTGCTATAAGGCATGTGCACTCGCCAGACAGACAGAGAGAGAAAGAGAGACAGAAAGCGAGAAATCACCCCCCAGGGAGGATGGCCACGCCGCAATCCCTTCTCCTTCATTCTCCTCTCAGGATCTTGGGCACGGATGCACACGCGCCTGGTATGAGTCTAAGCCACCAGGTCCGGGACTCGAACCGCGGTCGATTACGTGGGAGTCCAGTAACATAGCCATTACGCTAACTGCTGGTCCCTCATAAATGAGTTTTGAAAATTATACAAAATTTTAGATCAAGACAAAACTTCAAACTTCTCAGTGTTTTCTGTTGAAGAAAATCTTTCTTTTTTGCTTTATTTATTTTTATTTTTTTATATACTCAATCATATTATTTAGCTTACAAAGTGAACATTTCAATATGTGGACATTTTCAGATAAGTAGATTTTAGATATTATCAATGGGGACCAGCAGATGACATAGTAGTTACATTGCTGGACTCCCACATACTCAGCCACAGTTCGAGTCCCAGACACAGCAGCTTAAAACTCATTCCAGGCACATGTGTATGAGTGCCCAAAATTCTGAGGAGAATGGAGGAGAAGGGATTGTGGTGTAGCCATCTCCCCTGGAGGGGTTGGAGAGGGGGTGTTTCTTGCTTTCTGTCTCTCAGTCTCTCTGGAGAGCACATATGCCTTATAGCAAAAAATGTCTCTTAAAAAAAAACAGTTATCAGGACCAGCAGTTAGAGTAATGGTTGTGTCGCTGGACTCCCATGTAGTCAACCACGCTTCGAGTCCCAGACCTGGTGGCTTAAAACTCACACCAGGCACGTGTGAGTGTGTTCCCAAGATCCCGAGAGGAGAATGGAGGAGAAGGGATTGCAGTGTGGCCATCCCCCCTGGGGGGTAATTTCTCCCTTTCTGTCTCTCTGTCTCTCTCTGTCTGTCTGGTGAGCGCACGCACCCTATGGGGGGAAAAAAAAAAAAACTCTCCAAAAAAAAAAGCAGTTATCAATGTTCAGTTGAATATTTTGTTTATAAAATATCAGAGTGGATTTCTTTTTTCTTTCTAATTTCCACTAACAGCAATAATAATGGTTAAAATTACAATCACCGACTATAAAGGGGGAGGGAACTATGCATATTAACATGCTGTATCACTCACTTAATTCTTAGTATAGACCTATGAGATAGAGCGCTATCCTCACTTACAGAGAAGGATACTTAGAACTAAAGTCACAGACAAAGTAAGAGGCAGAAATGACATTTGAACTAGACAGTCTGTAGCCAGAGTCTAGGCTTTTCGTCACCAAGCTGGACTGTCTCCCCTCATCTGAGATGGCCCTGACTTGACCAGGAGAAGAACTGTCCCCACAGAAACTCTTAGTCAAGGTACTCTGTCTTCCTCATCTGTATGTAGTTGCTATTGTGGCCTCTATTTTTTTCTAAATCTACTTTGACAACTTTTCCCTTGACAAAGATAACGTATCATAGGTTGGACTTAGTTTATAAATAAAATATGTGTCTAAAAATCAATTAATGAAACTTACTATAATAAGTAAGGGACAATATTCATATAGAAAAATGATACATTTATATTACATAATATATTAATAATAAAATGTTTATAATTTGTATATTAATTTATTATTCTAAAATAAATGTTCTGATTAGTCTACATGAAAAAAACAGCATGGTACTGGCACAATAATAGGCAAGTAGGCCAAAGGAACAGAATAGAGACCCCAGAAATAATCCCCCAAACATACAGTCAACTGATTTTTGACAAAGGGCACCAGACAATCCAATGAATAAAACAAAAATGTCTTCAGCAAATAGTGTTGGGAAAACTGGATTTCCACCTGCAGTAAAATGAAAGTGGACCCCTATCTCTCACCAATAACAACAAAAATTCCAAATGAATCAAAGATCTAAGTATAAAACCTCAAACTATAAAACTACTGATGGAAAACATGTGGGAAACTTTTGGAGACATTAGAGTAGCAAAGACTTTTGAATTAATACCCCCAAAGCACAGACAACAATCCCCAAAATAGACAAGTGGGAGTATATCAAGTTAAAAAGTTTCTGCACAGCAAACAAATAATAGTCAGGTTGTTGTATGAAGCACTCAAACTATAAAACTACTGATGGAAAACATGTGGGAAACTTTTGGAGACATTAGAGTAGCAAAGACTTTTGAATTAATACCCCCAAAGCACAGACAACAATCCCCAAAATAGACAAGTGGGAGTATATCAAGTTAAAAAGTTTCTGCACAGCAAACAAATAATAGTCAGGTTGTTGTATGAAGCAACAACCATCAGAATGGGAGAATATATTTGCAAATTATTCCTCAGACAGGGGACTGACCACCAGAATATACAGGGAACTCAACCTGCTTACTTGAAAAAAACATAATCAGTCCAGTTAAAAGATGGGTAAACAAGCCAAACAAACTCTCCAAGGAAGACATATAAACAGACAAAAGTCATAGAAAAAATGCTCAGCATCATTTATCTTAAAGGAGATGAAAATCAAAACCACAATGAGATACCACCTAACCCCAATCAGAATGGCTAAGATTAAAAAAAAAAA
>NW_006159444.1:4989379-4995964 GCF_000334495.1 Tupaia belangeri chinensis
ACCCCCCCCCCCCCACCAAAAAGGTAAAAAAAAAAAAAAAAAAAAAAAAAAAAAAAAAAAAAAAGAATGATAAGAACTTGCAAGGCTGCAGTGAAAAGGAAACTCTCCCACACAGGTGGTGGGAATGTAAATTATTTTGCTATGAAAAAATGTGTCACGACTTTTCTGGCAACCTAACAGTGCAGTCATTGTGGAAAACAACATGGAGGTACCTCAAAAACCTACAAATAGAACTACCATGTGATTCAGCAGTTCACTCCTGGGTATCTGCCCAAAAGATAGGAATACACTCAATTGGAAAAACATTTGCATTTCCATGTTTACTGCAGTATTATTCACAATTGCTAAGACATAAAATCAACCAAATGTGGGACCAGCAGTTAGGGTAATGGCTATGTCACTGAACTCCCATGTAGTCAACCATGGTTTGAGTCCCAGACCCGATGGTTTAAACTCACGCCAGGCGCATGTATGTGCGTGCCCAAGATCCCAAGGAGAATGGAGAAGGGATTGCAGCATGGCCGTCCCCCCTGGGGGGTGATTTCTCTCCTTGTATCTCTCTGACTCTCTCTGTCTTTCTGGCGAGCACACATGCCCTGTAGCAAAAACCTTTCCAAAAAGAAAAAAAAAATCCAATGCAATGCATGAATTGAAAAGGTATGGCACATATACACTATAGAATACTACTCAGCCATAAAAAACAGTAAGACCAACCACTCCCAGGCAGCATGGAATGGAGTGGCCAACAGTCTGTGGAGCAACATGCCTAAGTTATATTGTGACTATTGTGATACATACCTCACCCATGATTCTCCATCCATGAGAAAAACAAACTGCAGTGGTAGGAAACACAAAGAGAATGTGAAAGACTATCAGAAATGGATGGAAGAGCAGCCTCAAAGTTTTATTGACAGAACAACTACTGCCTTCCAACGGGAAGATACTCCTACTCCGTTCTCTGCTCCTCCTCCTGCAGGGGTGATGATCTCACCTCCCCCTATTCTCTCAGGTCCTCCTAGTCCTGGTATGATGCCATCATCCCATATGAGAGGGTCCTCCCTTCATGCCAATGATGGGCCCTCCTCCTGAGTTGATGTCAATAGGACCTGCTCCTGGAATGAAGCCACCCATGGGAGGCCACATGCCCATGATGCCTGGGCCCCCAGTGATGAGACCTCCTGCCTGGCCCATTATGGTGCCCACTCAGCCAGGGTTGACTTGGCCAGACAGATAAGGATGAAAGAAGGCTTCTTTATGTCGGTTTTATATTAACTTGTTCTACTTCACCAGGAGATCACAATGCTGTGACTCTGGGTGTTTTCTAACAGCATGTCAAAGAAGACTTTCTCCCTCTTCCTATTAAAAAAAAAATTAAAAATAAGAGTAGTTTTAGAGAAGAGAAATGAGACCGAAAAAGTGTAGTTTTCATTTGAATTGTGAAATGTGAAAATAAAATTAACTGTTTTAGTTAAAAAATAAATAAATAAATAAATAAATAAGACCTTGGCATTTGATAGGCCTTGGCATTTGATAGGAAGTAATATGGAAGATTTAATGCTAAACAAAGTCAGACTATGAACAAGAGACACTGTATGTTCCCGCTTTCTATACACCAAATGTCTGCACTCTATGGCAGAAACTGAAAGACTGGAAGGTATAAAATCATGAGGAGAAACGGCGGATACTGGAGAAGTGTGAGAAGAGGGCAGGCAAAGGGGGTTGGGGACTGGGACGAGGGGAACCAAGGAGAAAAGCAAGCAGAGCATTCATGGACACGAAAATGGAATATTATCTGCTGATGGCAATGTGTTTGGTAGTATCTGACCAGACTAATATGCAGTGTACTTGTGCTGGGTAAATTCATTCTGTATGCTGTAAATATGAACAATGACTAAATGTAAAAAAAAAAAAAAAAGAAGAAGAAGAAGAAGGAAAATAAATTAAAAAAAAATAAATAACTTGGGACCAGCAGTTGGCATAATGGCTATGTTGCTGGACTCCCATGTAGCCGACAGTAGTTCGAATCCCGAACCTGGTGGCTGAAACTCACACCTGGCACGTGTGCATACATGCCCAAGGTCCCAAGAGGAGAATGGAGGAGAAGGGATTGTGGTGTGGCCATCCCCACTGGGGGGTGATTTCTCGCTTTCTGTCTCTATGTCTCTCTCTGTCTTTCTGGCGAGCATACACTCCCTATAGCAAAAACCTCCCAAAAGAAAAAAAAACTGTTAACCAACTAGTTAAGATTAACTGCCTTAATCTTATAGAAGGAGCTACAAAAATTTGAAGAACAAGAGGGCCAGTCCTGTAGTCTAGTGGTTAAGGGAACCAGATACTGGGGCCAGCAGGTGGCATAGTGGTTCAGGGCACTGGAGTCCCACATAGCTGACTATGGTTCGAGTCCTGGACCTGGCGGCTTTCTCTCTCTCTCTCTCTCTCTCGCACTCTGTCTCTCTCTGGTCAAATTAAAATCAATCAATAAATAAAGTTAAATTTTTTGATAATAATATTAAAAGGCAGGGGGACAGATCCTATGTGGCCAATCACAGTTTGAGTTAAGCAGCTTGAAAAACATGCTGGGTATATGTGCATACATGTCCAGAATCCCAGTAAAGTAGGGAATGGAGAAGAGATTACAGCATAACCACACTACACTGAGAGTTGCTTGCTCTCTCTCTCTGTCTCTCTTGGACAAGTGCACATATCTTCTAACAATTAAGGAGGAAAATCTATAAAGCAGATAAACTTTAGAATGATGAAATGGTACAAGCTTTCCTTCTGATGTCAGAAATGAGAAAAGAATGCTCACTATTACCTTCTATTCACACATCATTAGAGGATGTTGATCAATACAATAGGTCAAGAAAAAGAATAAAGTTATAGAACTAAAAAGAAGAAATTAAGGGCCAGCAGGTGGCGTGGAAGTGAAATCAACTGAATTCCACATGGCCGACTCAGCCATTCGAGTTCCAGACCTGGCAGCTTGAAAAAAAAAAAGAAAAAAAAAGATTTTACCAATTTCCTAGAATTTACCCAGAAAAACTGAGAATTGGAGAATTGGAGACATGCTAGGTGTGTGTGTGTGTGTGTGTGTGTGTATGTGTGTGTGTGTGTGTATGCGCCAAAAATCCTGAAAGGAGAATGGAGGAGAAGGGATTGCAGCATGGTCATTCCCTCAAGGGGGTGATTTCTTACTTTTCCTCTCTATTCTTTATTTCTTTATTTCCCTGTGTCTCTCTCTGGTGCATGCACATGCCCTATAGCAAACTACAAAAAAAAAAAAAAAAAAAAAAGAGAGAGAGAGAGAGGAAGAAGAAGAAATCAAATGTCATTGCTCATACATAGTATATTGGATATTTGGAAAATTTTAAAGAATTTATAGCTAGAATTATAATAAATTAATTAAAAGAGCAAATTTTCTGTCCATGAGGACAATATGTAAAAATCTATCTCACATCTAAGTAGCATCAGTAGTCATAAGTTGACAATTTTTAAATACCTTTAACAATATTATAAATGTGTCAAGTACTGAGAAACAAATGTGATGAAAGATATTTAAGTCTTCTATTGGAAAACTATTCAAAGTAAATATGATGAGGAATTAAATGAAGCTTAAATAAATGGAGTGCTAGATGAAGGTCATGAATTGCAAGATCCAATAATGTAAATTATTTTTCTGCTTAAGGAGAGTTGGTTTTATCTTTTTACCACCCAAGCACTCTAACCAGTCCAGAAGTTTTAAATTGAGAATAAGCCCCCGAACTCTTTCAATGATCCCTTATTCTCTGTCCACTAAGTATGCCCTGAAGTTACCCATCTCTTTATTTTTACTCCTCACTCTCTTCCCCATCTACCTACTCCACCCATTCAATTTGAGCTCACTTTTTTTTCTTTTAATGTTTTTGCTATAGGGCAATTGCACTCACTGGAGAGAGACAGAGGGAAAGTGAGATAGACTCCCCCAAGGTAGAGTGGGGGGAGGCATACCATAACCCTTCTCTTTCATTCTCTTCTTGGGATTTTGAGCACACATGCAGACACACCCAGCATGCTTTTCAACCAGTTGGGTCTGGGACTTGAACCACACAGTCAGCCATGTAGGATCCAGCCACCTTAACTACCGCACCACCATCTGGCTCAAGCTTACCCTTCTATAAGTTCTTCTTTTGCAACTCCATCTAAGTTCATGCTTCTTGCCTTGAATTCTATAATAATTTTGACATATAATTGGTCTTAATGATGTTTCCAAACTCTTATAACATCTATGTATAAATATTTGTTATTTAATTTTGACAACTCCCCTCCCCAACGAATGTTCTATACAATAAGACAAAATTCAGACAGACTGTCTTTGTCTATTCCCTTCATATAAGACCTTTCACATTAGAACCACTCAATACATCTTTATTACATAAATGTGATATGTTTGGAAGTAATATGTTGGCACAATTATTGGATAGAATTCTATGACACTTTGGTTCCAAGCCAAGTGGATGCAATAGTTCAAGATCTTTGAAATCTAAAATGTATATAGTTTTCCCCCACTAATTAGAACAGCATGACAATGATCTTGGGATTCTTACCAGTTCCCCAGAATTTACCCAGAAATTCTATAGTCCCAAATCAAAGAACATCGCCTTAAGATTTCCTAGAAAAACAAACAAAAGACTCATGACTCTTACAAATAAATTGGAGTTTTACAATACTAGAGGGATACAATTAAACATACCACCCCCACATGACCTCAAAACATATGAATGGTGGTTCAACAAACACAAAAGCTAGGCTCCAATCAACAAAAACTACTATGAGTAGACCAACTTCCCTGGAGGAAAAAAAATATGGATTTAATGAGTTGTCATGGAGAAGAATCTGCAGTTCCTTAATCAGGGCCAGAGGTGAGAGAATTTTAATAAATACATAGCAGAAAGCCTACCATAGAATCACACACAAATGAAACATCTTATCTTTTGAAATACTTCACTTTGAATGTGAAATATGAGGCAAAGTACAAAGAATTGCAGTGAATATGGTCCCTAATTTCATGTGTTGACAGTACAGAATAAAATAATTAAAATTCAGAAACTTAGCTCTTAAAAATGACCAAATAAAATCATATTTCATAGGTCTACTGAGATTCCTAGAAGATGAATTATGAAAACAGATCCAGAAATTCGTTCCAAGTGTTACCATCTGTAATAACTCTGGATTTAAATCTGAAAATGAAAAAAAGCAGGGATAGAGACCAGGCTGGACCTGGGACAAACAGTGATACCATAACACTGAGCTACTTTTCTCTCCCTCACAAAGATCCGTCTTCAGGACGAAATTGGCTTAACCAAGAACACAATCAACCATTCCTTTTGGCAAACAGTAGCTCAATAAAGATACAAGATGTTCTTTATCATGTATAAATCTTACAACAGAGCCTAAGCGTGTATGTTTGTGTGCATGTGTGTATTTGCTTCTTTGGTTGTCTATCTTTGATGTTACCAGCTTTGAACGGTGACCCTTGACTGTCCAATCACATTTCTGAATGCGTATCTCTAGAGTAAACAGGTAGAGACTGAGTTCCTGAACTATACATTTCTGAAGGTCCTTTCTCTTGGACTGATGAGTTTCCTCAGAGAAGACTTCTCTAAACTCCTCTTGGGGTGGTACAAGCATGGCCATCAGGTTTAAGGCAGGAGGAGATAAGGAGTCTCCTAATTCAACGTGATAGCCTTCACTTCATTTCTCTGTTTTTGGCAAGACATTTATCCCTCTCCACCACACTATACAGGAGAAGCTTCTGGTTATATTTGATATGTAATCTAAAGGGCATCTCTGTCTAAACAGTTCCAAATGCTCAATGCTCACCCCTTTAATTGCCTTCATAACCCATAGATCACAAATATATGACATGTTGGCTTCATGTACATGGAAAACCAGAATTATGTCATTAAATGTATATATAATATTATAAATAATTAATGTCATTGTGTGTGTATATGAATATGTGTGTATATATATATATGTATGTGTTTGTGTGTGTATATATATATATATATATATATTTATTTCAAAAGCACTACATTGTCCTTACTATACTGAGACTCTGAACCTATCTCTTAACATTTTGTATGTGTTATCTCTACTTGCTGTGACCTGTAGCCTACATTAACTGCCACATTCATAGATATTTTCCAGAGGTAGTGAAAAAGTAAATGAATGAAAGAAATAAAGTTGGCTGAAAAGTATTGATATTTTGACTCTAAAACTTCCTTTACGTCACAGTAAAAATCATCAGTGAGGGTCAGCTCGATAGCACAGTGGGTAAGCACTATGCAGATGAAGCCAGATCCCAACTATAATTTAAGTACTGGCTCCAGGAGTTTGAAAACTATGCCAGGTATGTGTGTGTATGTGCCCAGGATCCTAACTGGAAGGAGGAAGGAAAAAAAGGAATGTGGCATGACCAAGCCCCACTTGGGGGCATTCTCTCTCTCTCTCTCTCTCTCTCACACACACACACACACACACACACACACACACAAACACACACACACACACACACACACACACACACACAAAACCTCTGGCACC
>NW_006159444.1:4996204-4997090 GCF_000334495.1 Tupaia belangeri chinensis
TTTCCCTCTCTCTTTATCTCTTTGTCTCTCTCTGGTGAGTGCATGCATTCTAGAACATATTTTTTAAATAGTAATAATAAATCATCAATGAACTCAGTAAATGAATTAACTTTTTTTTTTTTTTTGGAGAGGTTTTCGCTACAGGGCGCATGCGCTCGCCAGACAGACAGAGAGAGACATAGAGACAGAAAGCGAGAAATCATCCCCCAGGGGGGATGGCCATGCTGCAATCCCTTCTCCTCCATTTTCCTCTCGGGATCTTGGGCACGCACGCACACACGCCCGGCGTGAGTTTTAAGCCACCGGGTCCAGGACGCGAACCACGGTCGACTACATGAGAGTCCAGCGACATAGCCATTATGCTAACTGCTGGCTCCCAGTAAATGAATTAACTTTAAACTGGGTTTTGCCTCAGTGCCTATATTAAGAGCTATATGCTACCTGTTATCATGATAGTTCATAGAAAGCCAGTAATTTTAGAAAAGCCTAAAAATCACAGGATTTATAAGCACATCAGTACAAGAATGGGTAGAGGGTCCACATTTTGGTAGTCAGGTCCATGGGACCACTTCATTTGAACACTCTTCACTCTCAGTCATGTTGGTTCACATGCACAGGCAGTGTTTGGGGAGACCTTTTCCTCTTATTCCATCATCTTCATCCATATCTGCTTTTTTCTCTGTATTTTCATTGCCTCCTCCCTTAACCTACCTCTTCCTAATGTAGTCCCTGCTATACATGAGGACTTAGTGGAAATCTTTGCTTTCGACGTTCTACCTCTTTGCTCAAAGAGCTCTTAAAGAGAAGTGAAAACTTATCAGCAGGGAAATCTAAGTTTCCACAACCAGAGCATACTAACCTACTCGAGCTCAAGCCCTCACTCTTT
>NW_006159444.1:4997106-5000171 GCF_000334495.1 Tupaia belangeri chinensis
TCTTTCCAGGCCCTCCCAAACCCCTGAACATACTATGCTTGTCCAAAGCTACAGATCCCTTGTTTAAGGGCAGTTCCCATCCACCCAGGTATACCTCTCCTTGCCTCAATTATTCCTACCAATTTTCCAAGGTCCTGACTCTAATCCACCCTACTATCAAAGTCCTCCTGATGCCTCCAGGGCAGGTCAATCTCTTAGGAAATTAATCTGTCACCATCTGTTTGAAAGCAAATCATACCTTGCCTGATATTACTTGACTGGTGTACGTGTCTTTGGATTCATGCCAAGTAAAATGAGACATCCTTGGCATGTACTTCTAGCTCCCAGGAATGTACAATGAAGCCATGTACTTTTATTAAACAAATACTTGTTTAATGAATAAATTGCTTCTGAAAAATGTGAAATCTTGTTAAATGGTTATGCCAAAAGTCATGGTTGCAGCTGTGAACCAGTAAGGGTCTCCTAAACTGAAGTTCCCCTCCTTTAGGGGCCAGAATCTTTCCAGCATCTCATACATGTACTCAGTACTGGGACTCTTACTCCCAGTAATGAGTACACTGCCCAGGGCGAAGTAGGCAGTAAAGGCATAGGTGTCTAACAACGAAACTTACTAGTATCGTCCTTTCCAAACATTCTGGTCCCATGATCTACAAAGAATTAGTGAGTAGGTCTGTCCTGATTTTCTATCTAAAATTTCTTTCTATAATTATGAATTTTTTTCAGAATTATTTTATTTAACTTCATTTATTTATATGTGACCAGAGAGGGACAGAATAGGGGGGGTGGTGGTGAGTAAGCAAGCCGCAAGGTCCAGGACTCAAACCGTGATCATCCATGTGGGAGTCCAGCATCCTTAACCACCATGCCACCTTCTGACCCCTCTTTGTATAGTTTTAAATACCAACTGGTATAGTTAAATGGCCCTATCTCGAATTTCCTCTCCTCCTCCCAACCCAGGAGAGGCAAGGGAGCAGGCCTCAGAAGATACCTTCAAGGCTCCTGAGAACTAGTGATTGCAGGGAAAAATGAAATGAAGATTTTATACTGATAATTCAGCCTCCAGCCCACAAACTCAAGTGGTAGGAGCTCCCACAAGCTTTCTCTCTGCCTCTGCCTCTGCCTCTGCCTCTGCCTCTGCCTCTGCCCCTGCCTCTGCCTCTGCCTCTGTCTCTACCTCCATCTTTGTCTTCTCTCTTTTTTTTTTTTTCTGGTAATTTTTCCTTTTTAAAATGTGTTAAGGTAAAGCATTTTTTGGCTTTCAGCCCCACCTATCCCTTTATCTTGTTAATAATCCCCTCTCCTCCTCCCAATCTAGGAGAGGCAAGGAAGCAGGCCTCAGAAGACACCTTCATGGCACCTGAGAACTGGTGATTTTGTGTGGCATGCTTGCGTGCTGTGCAGTTTTCTAATTTTTGCTTTTTTAAAAAATATAATATTTTTTTCTTTTTTGTTTAGTTTTTTTCTTCTCTTTTTTCTCTGTTTCTTGGTTGTTTTTGTTGTTGTTGTTTCTCTCTCTCTGTTTCCTTTTCTGCATGCTCCCGGACGCTCAGATTGAACTTCAAGTTTGAGAAGAAACACACCTTCTATCAGATGACTAGAAATCACCACAGGGCCACAAGAAATATGGGAAAGAAAGAAAATACCTCTCCTCCAAGGGAAAAGAATAACTCCTCTTCATCCATAGACAGTTCAGTGGAAATCATGGAAATGTCTGATAAAGAATTTAGAACATTCATAATGACGAAGCTATCAGAGATAGAAGAGAAGAGAGACAATGAACTCCAGAAGAGAAAGGAGAAAGGAGCTGATGAGTTCCGGGAGGTGAGGAAATTCTTGCAAGGTCTAAAAGAGGAATTACACACTTCGCAAAAGAATCAAATGGAACTGTTATAGGAACTGTTAGAGATGAAGACTATAATTCAGGAAGTCAAAATCTCTCTTGAAAGTATTAAAAGCAGACTAGACTATACAGAAAATAGAATCTCAGATGTAGAAGAAAAAATTGCTGGCCTAGAAAAATCCACCACAAAGACTGAGAAAATTGACCAAAATTTTTAGAATACTATACAAGAAATACTAGATACCACCAAACATCCAAACATCCAGATAATAGGCATCCCAGAAGGGGAAGAGACTCATAAGGGCATCGATAATCTATTCCATGAAATCTTGCAAGAAAACTTTCTAAACCTAGAGAGGCACTCAAAGATTCAGTCCCAAGAAATAAAAGGACCCCAAATAGAATCAACCCAAGAAGATCTTCTCCAAGATGCATTATAGTCAGAATGACCAAAACCACAGACAAAGACAAGATACTAAGATTGGCAAGAGAGAATCAGCAAGTTACCTGCAAAGGACATCCCATCAGACTAACAGCAGACCTCTCATTGGTAGCAATGAGAGCAAGGAAAGAATGGGAAAATATATTCAGAGTGTTAAGGGAAAAGCTACTGCAACTGAGAATACTGTACCCAGCAAGATTACCCTTCATATGGGAAAAAAAGATAATATTCTCAGATAAACAAAACCTGAAAGAATTTACCGGCACCAGACCAGATATCCAAGAAGTTCTCAAGGGAGTGCTATGTCAGGAAAATTGAATGTAGACACACAGAAATAATAGTTCAGAAACTAAGAAAATGGCCAACCTAATCTTAGGTACAAGTCTGGAGTTGAATATTATATCTCAGAATTCAATTGGGAAGATTGAACCACAACAGAAGATAAATTAAGTACATGAGACTGAACTGGTGAAATAGCATTCTGTGACTTTTGACTAAAATATTGCTGATTTTCTTCTAGGCTTTGTTGTCCAGTTTTAAGAGTTTTTATCCTGTCTTGAGCTGTTAATAGGTTCATGTACCTAATATTTGAAAAGAATATTGGGACCAGCAGTTAGCGTAATGGCTATGTCGCTGGACTCCCATGTAGTCGACTGCAGTTCGTGTCCTGGATCCAGTGGCTTAAAACTTAGGCTGGGCGCGTGTGTGTGCATGCCCAAGATCCCAAGAGGAGAATGGAGGAGAAGGGATTGCAACATGACCATCACCCCTGGGGGGGGGGGG
>NW_006159444.1:5000409-5026114 GCF_000334495.1 Tupaia belangeri chinensis
TACACACACACACATATACTGTGTGTGTGTGTAAAACTAGAAATGGAAAATTATTGATAATAACATACATGATTAAGCTACTATGCAGTATATTCTGGATGGGAAACCACATTTTGTATGCTGTGACAATGATTAGGGGATGAATGTAAATTAATTAATTTTTTTTAAGTTGCAGGAGAAAAAAAAAAACACAAAAACTATTTTTCTTGAAATTAAAAAAATGCATATTTGATGACTGCAGTAAGCTATATAGTCCCAGCTAGGTGCTACTTTATAGTATGTTCATTCTACTCACTGAGGTTTATGCCTAAAGTCAGACTTGTGTTCATGGATATGTATGTATCAGCTGCACTAGCTATTGGAAGTATTTAGAGTAATTAAGTTCATTAGCAAATCAATAAAATGGGGGGAAAGCATAGAAAGCAACCATGGATACCAGAGACAGTGTGGGAGGAAGGTGAGACATGGCAGAGGGTGAGAGATAGGGAATCAAGGATGGCAAAAATAACAAAATATACAGGAAACAAGAAATGGAAAATTATTTGTTGATGATAACGTGTATATTGATGTGCTTGACTGAGCCAATATACAGTGCATTCTGGATGGGAAATCTCATTTTGTTTGCTGTAATGATGTATAGTGAATGAAAGTAAATAAATAAATTTAAATTAAATAAATAAATAAATGGCCCTGTCTCTTTCCAACTTCCCAGGCATCTCATTCCATCAACTATCTAGCATGTTCCAAGTTACTCGGAGTGCTCTTTCTAAAGTCACAGCTGATTTTTGTTATTTCTGTCTTGGTAGCCTGCTAGGTCATACCAAGCGCCTAAGTGATCTGAGTAGCCCTGGTCTCTCCAGGATATCCTGAACTCGCCAAACATGCCAAATCCTATCTTGCTACCCAACCATGTTTCTTGTCTATTTCTTGAAAACTTACTTCTCCCTTATTGTTCCTGTCCTGAGAAACATCTGTGCACCCTTAAGGTTCAACTCAGAGCGCAAGGAGCAGAGCTGCAGTAACACAATCATACCCATATGGGAGTGTTCCCAGGTTGTGTCCTAGGAACTTCCTGAGCATGCGAGGGGTATGCTCACAGCAGCCCATAATCTGTGGTTGGCTGAGACTGGGGGGTGGACCAGACTTGGGGGATCTGCCTGTCTGTTTCTCTCCCTTAAAAGAAATAAATGAATAAACAAGCCAACAATGAAAATATTCAGCTCAAATGTCACCTCCTTCTGGGAGACTTCTTTGGAAGGAGTTAGGTTCTTGAACTTCTGTTTTCATAGTGCTTTACTGAAACAGGAAATGTAGGACTTGCTTCAAGCCTAAAAATTATTTGTTGTGTTTCTCACTATACTCTAGGGCCGTCTCAGAAGATATTTCTGTTCTATTTATATGTTCTGTGTATATGTTTATTGTTCTCTTCATATTACCAGCACCTAGCATGGTAGGTGACCCTTAATAAATGGTTCAAATAATTAAATAATTACTTCCTTACAGAAACATGAAATTCACAAAAAGGAAAGAATATAAACCACTAAAAGTACATTATTTCCTTAATAATGTTTATCAGAAAATTAAAAACAAAATTCATGCTTTGTTCCAAAATATTGTCATTTTTAAGAATTCTTCCTATTTTTGTGTTTAATTTACTATTGTTGTTTTTTAATTTACCATTGGGTGCATGCACTCACCAGAGACAGAGAGAGAAAGTGAGAAAGCATCTCCTGGAGGATAACCATGACACAGTCCCTCCTCCCCCACTCTCCTCTCAGGATTTTGGACACGCACACATACCCAGCATGTTTTTCAAGCCACTGGATCTGGGACTTGAAACTCACAGTCTGCCATGTGGGATCCAGCCTCCTTAATCATCACACCCCCCCTTGCTAGCCCAATAATTCTTCCAATTTTCAATTTATCCAAGTACATCTTTGTAACACTTCCCCAAGTATTCCCCCAAAGAATACTCAAAGTCATTATACATATTTTCTTTAAAAAAAAAAAAAGTAGCATGATCAGAAAGTTGGGGAAAAATTGAAACGAATAAGCTAATCAGATTTATTTTGTTGCAAACTTTCCAGAGGTTTTAATGTACTAATCTACACTATAAATCTCTCTAACACTCTTAACACACACACACACACACACACACACACACACACACACTTTGCAGCATTTTTCTATGCTTGTTTGAATAAGACTTTTACAGCAGAAAATGTTGTGGAACTCATCTGGAAAATGCTTTTTAGTATATAATCATTTTAAGATAAGTTTCTTTTTAAACATAATTAGAGTAAGAGAAAAACATACAGGCAAAAAAGAGAATATTGAAGTGTACCACTTCTATTGTTTGAATATCCTCTCCAAAACTCATGCTGAATTTTAATTGCCCATTATGATGGTATTAAGAGGTGAGATCTTTAAGAGGTAATTAGGTCATGAAGACTAATGCTGCTATCACAAAAGTGGGTAAGGTATCCTGGGAACTCAGCCCCCTTTTTCTTTCTGTCTCATATTCTTTCTTTGCCCTTCCTCCTTCCTCCATGGGATGATGCAGAAAAAGGCCCTCCCCATGCAGGTCCTCAATTTGGATTTCCTTACCTTCAGAACCATAAGCCAAATAGATTCCTTCTCTTTATAAATTATGAAATTTCCTCTTATAGCAGCACAAAACAGACTAAGACAACTACTTACCAGCTATGTATATGGTCCTAAATTTCTTATTTAATATCTCTGGGCCTTCATTTCCTTACCTTAAAAAATAGAGTTAATGATACCTGTTTCAATAGGCAGATTGCATGGTCTAAATGAAATGATAGAGGCAGGATACACAGCATATTGCCAAGCACGTGATAAGAGAAAAGTCAATGGTAGGCAGTAGAATATTAGCAGCATCAATCTTTATCTTGTACCCCTTAGATTGACAAAAATAAATGCCAATGGATTAGCCAAATCATAACTTTTCAGAATATTCTACCTTCTTCTTTATTAAGTAACCACCATATTTTGCCCTTGCATTCTCTCCAAAAGCTACTGGATTAGTCATGTAACAGTTGAGTCATGTTTCTAAACAATTACACATCCTGAGTCAAGTATTTCTGCCCTTTCGAACATTAACGAGAAATATATAAACATGTTCAGTGGCAACTTGAATATAATTCTCTCTTAGTAACTGAGAGAACTGCCTATAATTTTTTGAGACTCTCTTATAACTTTGTTCTCTCCTGGTAAATGAACTGAAAAGCTTACAAAACTAAGTTTTCCTAGAGCTCTCAGGGAAGATCACCATATACCACCAGTCTGCTTGCCAATCAATTTTTCACATGAAAGTGAACGGTACAGAAGGTACAAAAACAAATTTAAGAAAATGTACATATGTTTATTCAAGGCATTACTCTTCAAACTCTCAGGTGAAAATCAATTTACATGCCATGGCCCACCCTTGGCCCCTCCAGTCCCCTCTTACTGGGCTCCAAACACACTGGCCTCCTATGATGTTCCAAATCACAAGAACACTCTTACCTCGAGGTTTAGCACTGGCTCTTCCTTTTCCACTGTCTCACTTCCTTACATCCTTCCTGTCTTTGCTTGACCATTCATTTCTCAGAGAACTTTACCTGGAATATCCTACTGCAGCCTCCCTGGGTAGCCATACAGCCAATACACTTTACTCAGCTCTGGGTTTGCTCTCTTCCATAGCACTCCCCACCTTCTGACATTGATACCTACTTAAGTTTTTTATTAATCACCTGCCCACCTCTGCCATAAGGTCCACTCCACAAAGGTAAAAATCTTTGTCTATGCTGTTTGCTGATACAACTGAAAATCCAGAACACTTCTCTGAGGTAAAAGGAGCTCAATATTTTTGGGTGAATGGATGACTACCGTAAAGTACATGGTACGTAGGATTGCAGATGAGTCCCGTGCTTGGGGGAAAGGAAGTGGTGGAGGAAGGAATAAGAAACAGCATGATGGATTCTTCTCTTCTTTCCACAGCTCTTACTGATTCAGATTTTTTGGCAACCTCTGAAGATCATGAGGAAGCAAAGAAGGGTTAAGATAAGAGAGTAGAGGGAGTAAAATGATAAGATGAGTAAGAGACAGACTGCAAATAGCAGTCTGAAAAGAGGTAGAATAAAGTTTAATCCTTTCAATAGGACTGTGAGCAGCATTCCACTCTGCACCTGTCCTTTTATCCTCTCTGAAATTGAAACTAACTGAAAGATATTTTTAAGGTCCAATAAAACTGCATGATTTATACAGACAGCACTAATTGTCAGCAAGCAAAAAGGACTTACTGGGGCACCATAACCTATTTTTCAGTCATATAGATAGTAAAACCACTCCATCACCTCTGCATTCAGCTCACTGGCAAGAATAGATGTGATTTGTTTTTTTCTCCCAGTCCTTGCATAACATTTCCCTAGTACAATATTTTAGTAATATGTAAAAGGCAAAAATCTCATGCATGTTTCCAAAATGAGAAATTCAATTCTTTGGTTACCAAAAATAATTCAAAATTATTTAATTAATGTACCAATATTCCCTGAATGTGTATTAAGTATTTGTCTCTGTGCTAGGAGCTGAGATAATAAGCTGCTAAGATGGGACCCTCAACTGTAATTTAGTGTAGTATTTCTCACCCTTTGTATCAATAGGTGAATCCCATGCTCCCTCTCTAGACAACTCTTCTGTGAGAATTGGCTTCCTCTGGACAATTTCTTATTATCAATTCATAGAAGAGAAGCTGTATCTTTTATATATTCCCTCCAGCCAAAAAGATATTTTATTCCCCTATTTCATATTAAAAATAATAGAGTTGAGGCCAGTGGGTGGTATGGTGGTTAAGGTGCTAGACTTAGGGCACAAGGCCAACCCCAGTTCAAGTGCCAGACAGGGTGGCTTGCTTTCTCTCTGTCTTTTTCTGTCTCCATCTGGTGAATGCACATGCCCTATAGCAAATTAAATAATAGTAATAAAATTAAATAAATAATTATTTTTTTAAGAATAGAGTTTTGATTTGTTTTCCAAAAACAAAATGGTACAGTGTGTTTTTTTATGTTTTATGACATTTTTTCTTGTATTCACAAAATATTCGCTGATTATTACTAGATGCCAACTAGGTGTGCTAGTTAAAATGGTAAATAATAAAGAAAATGTCTTAAATTATATACACAACACCAAAAAGAGTTCTTTTTCATTCCTCTGCACCTTTCCTATTTGAGAAACACTGATCTACTGAATTTCATGTAAAAATATTCCATATATACTTTTCCAAGACATAATCATTCCCATTCCAATAAATTATATTAACTTAGACAAGTAATACACTGTGAAAATAATACACATTTGATATGAAAAAAGTTAGAAAATCCTATCTCCAGAGTCAGCTAATGTTAATTATTTAAAACATTTCCTTCCAATTTTATTTCTTCTACTGGATTATGTTTAGTCTAAAAGCAGCATAGCAAGAAAGATCAATACGAAGAAAATGAATCCAATTGGAGAACCTAACACAAGATCTAAAGAACGTAAAGATATACCATGTTCCTGGATAAGAAGACAATATCACAAAGCTGTCAGTCACTGAAAATTATCATATACATTTAAATTTATTATGATCATGAATTAAATATGCCTTGCCTTATTTATGTTATCTTTAATAAATCTGTATAAAATTATTCCAAAATTTATATAAAAGACTAAATCTTGAAAACTAGACCAAAATTATGAATAACAATCGTAAATGGGAGGCATCAAACTTGCTAGATATTAAAATATATCATACATCTATCACCAGAGAGATATTATGTCACAGGCCTGGCAGTAAATGACTAGATCAGTAGAATGGAGAAAAGCACTTTAAAATTAAATAATAGTATAATTTAATTTATTCAGGAAAAGACTATTTACTATGTTATACTTAAACAATTAGCTATCTATACAGAATAGGATACAGTTAGGCCTTCTACTCTTATATTTTAAAAAGTTCTAAATGAAAAAAAAAACACTAAAATGTTAAAAATAGGAAAATAGAAAAAAAAAATTTAGAAGAAATTTTAAGAAAATAAGACCTGGTGGGACCAGCAGATGGCATAATGGTTACGTCACTGGACTTCCATATAGTTGATCACGGTTTGAGTCCTAGACCTGGTGGCTTAAACCTCATGCTGGGCACATGTGTATGCATGCCCAAGATCCCAAGAGGATAAAGGAGAAGAAGGGATTGCAGTGTGGCCATCCCCCCAGGATGGGGGGGTTGATTTCTCACTTCCTCTCTCTCCCTCTCCCTCTCTCGCAAGTGTCTGTGCCCTATAGCAAAAATCTCTCTTTAAAAAAAAAAAGGAAGAATGGGGGAGGTGAAAAGAAGAGGATAGAGAAAGATAGCAAGTGAACAATAGAGAGGCAGGACGTTAGTGAGAAACAGATATGGCTTATTAACTGTTGATGATGACATGTATAGTATTCTCAACTGGATTGGTCTGAGAAGTACTTCACGATGGGCAAAGTATTTTTACAAGCAAAATGAGAAATAACGATTGTTTTAAAAAATAATTAGAATAATAATAATAATACTGATTGGGGAAAACATAGGAAAGATATTGAATGTTGAAGTGGGGAGATTAATGTCTCTGTATTGACTGACATGCATGGCATTCCCTTTTGAAAAAGCAATGTAATACACTGTAATCCAATGTAATATAAAGAAGATTATGATGATAATAAAAAAATGAAAAAAAAAAGTCCCTGGGGGGGGGATCAAATTTAAATGAAAAAAAAAAAGAAGAAGAAGAGAAAAGAAGACCTGGTAAGATCCTCTAAAGTAAGACAAGAAATTCCAAATAAAAAGAGAAATATATACATATCATAAAATTAACTTTTTAATCTAGTGGAAAAAATTAAGGCAAAGAACACATCATCAGTGAAGAAAGACATAGCAACTAATGCAACAAAAAAAAAAACTATGAAAGAAAATGTTGAACATCACTAATCATTAAGGAAATGGCAATTACAACCACAAAGAGATATCACCTCATACCTGAAAGAATGACTATTTTGAAAAAGAGAAAAGATAAAAAGTACTGGATGTGGAGAAAGGGAATCCTTGACACACTGTTGGTGAGAATGTAAATTACTACAGCCATTATAAAAAACAGTATATTGGGTCCCCTCAAAAATGAGAGATAGAATCATCACACGATCCAGCAATCCTACTACTTGGTATACAGCAAAAGAAAATGAAACCAGTATGTTGAAGAGCTATCTACAGTTACATTTTTTTAAGTTTTTTTTCCATAAGGTGCATGTGCTCACCAGAGACAGTGACAGAGAAAGTGAGAAATCACTCGGGGGGGGGGGGGGAGGTTGGCATACCATAATCCTTTCTCCTCCATTCTCTGGGATGTTGGGCACACATATACGTGCCTGGCATGATTTTCAAACTGTTAGATAGGTCTGGGACTCCAACTGCAGATGACCATTTGGGAGTCCACTGCCTTAACCACAACACCACCTGCTGGCCCCTGCAATTCCATGTGGATTATAGTATTATTCACAAGAACCAAGAAACAGAATTAACCTAGGTGTTCATCAACACAAGAAAGGGTAAAAAAAAAAATGTGGCTGATATACATAGTCAAATATTATTCAGTTTTTTAAAAAGGAGAAAAAGATACTTATCATTTGGGACAACAAAGATGAAGCTGGAAAACATTATGTTAAGTGAAATGAGCCAAGGGAAACAAATATCACATGATCTTACTCCTGTGCAATCTGAAAAAACTGGTCTCATAGAAGTAGGGTAGAATGGTGGTTAGCAAAGGTTGGGCTGTTGAGGAACGGAACTTAGATATTGGTCAGAGAATATAAAATTTCAGTTAGGTAGGAGAAAAACTATCAAGAGACCTATTCTACAACATGCTGACTATGGCTAATCCCAATATATTGCATCCTTGAAAAATGTAGAGGGTAGATTTTAAGTGTACTCACCATAAAAATAACTTTCTGAGGTATTACACGTATTAACTATTAATTAACTAGAATTAGATTTAACCATCCACTATATCTATATATATATATAGATAGATAGAGTGTGTATATATATATATATATATACACATATATTATATATATATATAGTACCATATACCATATATATATAAAATATATATATATATATATGTTTCAAACCATCATGTTGTACATGATAAATATATACTATTTTATCTGTCAGTTTTTTAAAATATACTATTTTATCTCAGTTTTTTAAAATATGTAACATTTAAAGTGCTTTTATTAATTAACAAGGAGAAAAGCACTTATATAAGTTCTAAATGGGCCAATGACAAATAAGAAAATCCAATGGAACAGTAATGTTGTGAAAGTTTGTTCAGTCTCACTAGAAGTCAAAGAATGAAAATTAAAATATTAATTCTCATTAGAGTAGCAAAATTTAGAAAAAAGGAAAAACGAGTACTATTAGAAAAATTAGGGAAATAATACTCTCAAATTGCTAGTGGGACTGTGATTTGCTGTAATATTTTTAGAAAATAATATGGAAAAATCCATTCAAATTTCAAAATACCCTTTGAGCAAGCAATACTGCTTCTGGGAATTTACTATAAAAAAAAAAAAAAAACCACCAGTGGCTAAGAATATGTCTCTAAAAATATTTGTAACAACAGCACTTTTGACTGTGTTGAAAACTTTTTATAATGGAATGTCTGTTGACAGATTACTTGAATACAATTTAGTAAATTTATACCTTATGCAATGATTGAAAAGAATAAGACAAGTCTACATTTCTCAGAATATCCAAAACATATCACAAGGTGAGAAAACCAAGATAGAGAGTAACACACACACACACACACACACACACACACACACACATATACACATGTTTATATAACACATTCTTTTAAAGAACCA
Organism: Tupaia belangeri chinensis; assembly: GCF_000334495.1. Classification (NCBI taxonomy): domain Eukaryota; kingdom Metazoa; phylum Chordata; class Mammalia; order Scandentia; family Tupaiidae; genus Tupaia; species Tupaia belangeri. The sequence continues at coordinate 5,009,347 of NW_006159444.1, forward strand.
TTTATTTCATTTTATTTATTTACTTTCTTAAAATTTACTGTAGGGCACATGCACTTGTGAAAAAGAGAGAGAGAGAAAGTAACTGCCAAGTCCAGGACTTGAACAATGGTCAGCCATGTGGGAGTCCAGTACTCTAACCACCACTCCACTTGCTGACCCCAGTACATAGCCACATTTCAAGAGAAATAGGAACCATCCCTCTGAATACTGATGTATGTGTTTATGTGTGGTATGTAAGCATGGAGAGAAGAGTAGAGGATACACATCAAGCTGTATTCAGTGATTTCTCTGACAAGATACAGGCGAAGCAAAGAGAAAGAAAGAACAGGGGGTAAAAAAGACCTCAAAAATACTGTAGCATAATTTTTAAAAATGCATGGTACAATAACAAAAGAAAATGTAAAAACTATAATTTGATCTTATAGTAATAGAAATTTTTTAATAGGATAAGTCTGTAGACAAGGATTAGAGAAAGCATAGCCACATAAAATGATTTCAATCTAGATGGGATTATGGAAAATTTTGCTTACATGTTTTTCTTTCTTAAATTTATCTATTTTGTACCTTCAATCACTATAAATCATTACTACTTGTAAAGTGAATTTACCCAACATGAATACACTTCACACCAATCTAGTTAGCTTAAAATTTTTAAAGAGAATTTTTATAATAATGTGTCAAAAAGAAGTAAACGAAATCTGGCACTGCCCCTCAAGTTCCTTAAGAATAGCTTTGCCAGCACTGGCTGGTGATGTGGTAATTAAGGGCGCTGGACTCCAAACCACGGTCCGAGTCCCAGAAATGGCGGCTTGCTTTTTCACTTTCTCTTTCTCCTCTCTCTCTCTCTCTCTCTCTCTCTCTCTCTCTCTCTCTCTCTCTCTCACACACACACACACACACACACACACACACACTGTCCCTCTCAAATAGAAAGAAAGAAGGAAGGAAGGAAGGAAGGAAGGAAGGAAGGAAGGAAGGAAGGAAGGAAAGAAAGAAAGAAAGAAAGAAAGAAAGAAAGAAAGAAAGAAAGAAAGAAAGAAAGAAAGAAAGAAAGAAAGAAAGAAAGAAGAAAGTTAAATTTTAAAAAATTCTTAAAAAAAAAGAAGAGCTTTGCCCTTTGATATCTATTTCCACTTAAAAAAATTCTTCTTAAGGAAATAAACAGAGATGTAAACAGCAATGCTTATTTTTTATATTTATATATTTTTATTATTATTCATACATTAAATCACTACACATCATTTAGATTGTGAGGAGACTTTACCCAGCATGATATACACCTCAGTTCAGCCCAGTTGAGACCACCATACCTATCCTCATCAACAGATAATAAAACTTATCTGTGTCCCACAAGTGTCTTATCTCTTCATTCCCCCCCCAATTTCCTATGCTCTTTCCCCTCACAGTCTCTTTTCACTTTGTCTCTAGTGTCCATTACAATTTTTTAATACTTTTATGTTCTCCAGTCTTTCAGTCTCTACCATAGAGTGCAGACAGTCAGTATATGTTAAGTGGAGACATATAATGTCTCTCTCTTGAATAGCCTGACTTGCTTCACTCAGCAACAAATCTTCCATACTTGTCTACTTTCTATCAAATTCCAAGGCCTTATTGTTTTTTTCTGGCTGAACAGTATTCCATGGAGTATATGTGTCATAATTTTTTAATCCATTCATCTGTTTGTGGATATTTGGGTTGGTTCCATGTCTTAGCAATTGTGAATAATGCTGCAATGAATATAGATGTGCAAACACTTTTCTGACTGAGAGCTCTCCTGTCCTTTGAGTAGATACCCAGGAGTGGAATTGCTGGATCATGTGGTAGTTCTATTTGAAGGTCTTTGAGGAACCTCCATATCATTCTCCACAGTGGCTGGACCAATTTACATTCCCACCAACAGTGTAGGAGAGTTCCCCTTTCACCACATCCCCTGCAGCACTTATCATTATTTTTTTTAATCTTTGCCATTCTGACTGGGGTTAGGTGGTATCTCATTGTGATTTTGTTCTGCATCTCCCTTACAATCAGAGATGTTAAGCATTTTTTTCATATGCATTTTGTCTGTTCCTATGTATTCCTTAGAGAATTGTTTATTGAGCTTATTTTCCCATCTTTTAATTGGGTTAATTATTTTCTTCTTGGTACGCTGCTTGAGTTCCCTGTGTATTCTGGTTATCAGTCCCTTATCTGAGGCACAGTTAACAAAAATTCTCTCTCATTCTGAGGGTTGTCAATTTACACTAATTACAGTGCCCTTTGCTGTGCAGAACCGCTTTAATCTGATGTAATCCCACTTGTCGATTAGGGGGATTCTTGCCTATGCTCTGGGGGCCTTACTTAGGAAGTCTTTGCTTACCCCAGTGTCTCCCAGAGTTTCCCCAGGGTTTGCCACCAGTAGTTTCATAATTTGCAGTCTTAGGTTTAGAACTTTGATCCATTTTGAGTTGATATTTGTTAATGGTGACAGAGCAGGGTTCATATTCATCTTTCTGCAGATGGATACCCAGTTTTTCCAACACCATTTGCTAAAGAGACTTCCTTTTTCCCACTGGATTGACTGGTACCCTTTGTGAAAGATGAGTTGGCTGTATGTTTTGGGGTTTATTTGTGGAGTCTCTACTCTGTTCCATTGGTCTTCATGTCTTTTTTTTTGTACCAATACCATGCTGTTCTGATTATCATAGCTTTGTAATATATTTGGGGTCAGGAAGTGAGATGCCATTACTCCAGTCTTCTTACACAGGATGGTTTAGGATGGCTTAAGCAAAATGGGGTCTTTTATGGTTCCAGACAAATTGTATGAGATTGTCTTTTCTAGATCTTTGAAGAATGTCTCTTGAAATTTTATTGGGATTGCATTAAACATGTAGATTAATTTGGGTAGGATTGCCATTTTGATTATATTGATTCTGTCCATCCAGAAATATGGGATGTCCTTCCTTCCACGTTTTAGTGTCCTTTTCAATTTCCTTTTTTAAGGTTTTCACAGTTTTTTCTTGTAGAGGTCTTTGATTTCCTTGGTTAGTTTTATTCCTAAGTATTTTATACTTCTTGTGGCTATGGTAAACGGACTTACATTCTTCAGTTCTATCTATGTCTACTTGTTGATTGTATATAGAAATGCTGTAGATTTTTGTAAGTTAATATTGTAGCCTGCCACTTACTGTATGCATTTATTACTTCAAAAACTTTTTTCATGAATACTATTGGGTCTTCTATGTATACTATCATGTCATCTGGAAACAGAGATAATTTCAGCTCTTCTTTGCCTATTCCTCTTTAAATGCCTTTTATTTCCTTCTCTTGTCTGATTGCATTGGCTAGAACTTCCAGTACTGTATCCAATAGGAGCAGAGAAAGTGGGCAGCCTTGTCTTGTACCCGTTTTTAGTGGAAAACTTTTCCCCATAATGTTAGTTGTAGGTTTTTCATAAGTGACTTTTATTATGCTTAGAAATGGTCCTTCTATGCCAATTTTACTGAGAGTCTTGATCATAAAGTTATGTTGTATTTTGTCAAATGCTTTATTCACATCAATTGAAATGATCATATGGTTTTTATCTTTCTTTCTGTTAATATGATGTATTACTTTTATGGTTTTGCATATGTTGAACCACCCTTGCATCCCTGGAATAATGCCTACCTGATCATGAGGAATAATCTTTTTTATATGCTGTTTAATACGGTTAGCAAGTATCTTGTGGAGAATTTTTGCATCTATATTCATCAGGGATATAGGTCTGTAGTTTTCCTTTTTTGTCATATCCTTATCAGTTTTGGGAATGAGGGTAATGCAGGCTTCATAGAATGAATTTGGAAGGGTTCCTTCTTTTGGGATCTCTAGAAACAGTATGAGTAGAATGGGGGTTACCTCCTCTTTAGAAGTTTTATAAAATTCAGCAGTGAAGCCATCAGGGCCTGGACTTTTCTTTGTTGGAAGGTTATTTATTAATGATTCAATCTCATTGCTTGTTATTGGTCTATTCAGGCTTTCTATGTTCTCCTGAGTCAATCTTGGTAGATTATATGTGTCCAGGAATTTGTTCATCTCATCCAGGTTTTCTTTTTTTGTTGGCATAGAGTCACTCATAATATCCTCTTATGATGTTTTGTATTTCTGTAATGTCTGTTGTAATGTTGCCTGATTCATTGTGGCTTTGACTTATCTGGTTCCTTTCTCTCCTTCTTCTTCTTCTTCTTTTTCTTTTTTCTTTTTTTTTTTTTTTTTTTTTTGAGAAGTTTTTGCTTTAGTGCGCATGCACTCACCAGAAAGACAGAGACAGAGAGATAGAAAGTGAGACATCACCCCCTGGGGGGATGGTCATGCCACAAACCCTTCTCCTCCATTCACCTCTCGAGATCTTGGGCATGCACGCACACATGCCTGGCATAAATTTAAGCCAATGGATACAGGACTTGAACCATGGTCGACTACACGGGAATCCAGTGACATAACCATAACATCAATTGCTGGTCCCTCTCTCTTCTTCTTAGTTAGTCTGGCTAATTGTGTGTCAATCTTGTTTATCTTTTCAAAGAACCAGCTTTTACTTTCATTTATTTTCTGTATAGCTTGTTTATTTTCTACTCTTGATTTCTGCTTGAATATTTATTATTTATTTTCTACTGGCATTTTTTGGATGTTTCTTTGTTGTTTTTCCAATTCCTTGAGGCATGATGTTAGGTTGTCCTTTTGCCACTTTTACATATTTTTCTTGTGTGCACTAATTGCTATTCATTTCTCTCTTATGACTGCTTTTGCAGTATCCCATAGATTATGGAAACTTGTGTACTCATTATCATTAGTTTCCATGAATCTTTTGATTTCTGTCTTAATCTTTGCAGTAGTCATGGAGTCATTCAGAAGTAGATTATTTAATTTCCAAGTATTTGTATATTTTCTAGGACTTTTCCTGTGACTAATATCAAGTTTAATTTCATCATGGTCAGAGAAGATGCTGGATATAGTTTCTGTGCCTTTGAGTCTGTAAAGGCTGGTTTTGTGCCCTACCATGTGATCAATCTTTGAGAAAGTATCATGCGTGGCTGAGAAAAAGGTGTATTTTGTGAATTTTGGGTGGAAAGTTCTATAGATGTCTATCAAGTCCATTTGATTTATGGTATCACTGAGGTCCTGAATCTCTTTGCTTATTTTTTGTCTCATTAACCTGTCTAAAGGAGATAATGGGGTGTTGAGATCTCCAACAATTATAGTATTACAGTCTCTCTCCTTTTAGATCTAGCAGTCTTTCCTTTACATATTTGGGTGCTCCTGAGTTTGGTGCATAGATATTTATAAGTGTTATATCTTCTTGGGCTATATAATGCTCTTCTTTGTCTTTTCTTACTTTTTTGTCTTGAAGCCTATTTTGTCCAAAATCAATATAGTGACTCCTGCTCTTTTTTGGTTTGCCTTCTCTTTTGTTTTTTTTTTTTTTGAGAGGTTTTTGCTATAGGGTTCGTGCACTAGCCAGGCAGACAGAGGGAGACAGAGAGACAGAAAGCAAGAAATCACCCCCCTGGGATTGCCACACCGCAATCCCTTCTCCTCCATTCTCCTCTCAAGATCTTGGGCACACATGCACACGTGCCTGGCATGAGTTTTAAGCCACCGGGTCCAGGATGCGAACCACGGTCAACTACATGGAAGCTCCGCAACATAGCCATTACTCTAACTGCTGGCCCCCCAGCCCTTCACTTTTAGTCTATGTACGTCTTTATCCATGAGATGGGTGTCTTGTGGGCAGCAGATGGAGTGTTTCTGATTTTTAATCCATTCAGCCAGTCTATGTCTCTTGATTAGAGGATTTAATCCATTGACATTCAATGTTATTATCGATATTTCCAAACTTGTCCCTACCATTAAGTTGGCCATATTTCTGGTTTTTGTTCTCTTATTGCTGTCTGTCTCTCTTTAGTTTTCTTGGTATAGTACCCCTTTAAGAATTTCTTGAAGAGCTGGTCTAGAGTTGGTGAAGTCTATCAGATTTTGTTTATCTGAGAATGTTTTTATTTTCTTTTCCCATATGAAGGATAATCTTGCCAGGTATAGTATTCTTGACTGAAGTTGTTTTTCATTTAATACTTTGAATGTATTTCCCCATTCTTTCCTTGCTTACATTGTTTCTGATGAGAGCTCTGGTGTTAGCCTGATGGGATAGCCTTTGTAAGTGATTTGACATTTCTCTCTTGCCAATCTTAGTATCTTGTCTTTGTCTGTTGTCTTGGTCAATCTAGCTATAATGTGGCATGGAGAGGATCTTCTTGGATTGATTCTACTTGGGGTTCTTTGTATTTCTTGGGTCTGGATGTTTGAGTGCCTCTCTAGACTTGGAAGGATTTCTACTAAGATTTCTAGATTATTAATGCCCTTATTAGTTTCTTCACCTTTTGGGATACCAATTATTCATATATTTGGGAGTTTCATGGTGTCAAGTATTTCTCATGTATTATCTCCAGTTTTCTTGGCTATTTTCTCACTATTTTTGATCATTTTTTCTAGGTGATTGGTTTTGTCTTCTACTTCCAAAATTCGATCTTCTGCATGTTCTAGCCTGCTTTTAATACTTTTGAGGAAGGTTTTAATTTCCTGTATTATAGCCTTCATGTCTAACAGTTCGAATTGATTCTTTTTTTATAGTGTCCAATTCTTTTATATTGTGGAAGGACTTCCTCATCTCTTGGAGCTCAACATCTCATTTCTCTTGCATTGCATAGAATTTTGTTACCATAAATATTCTAAATTCTTTTTCTGACATTTTGATAATATGCTCTAAATTTTTCCTAGAGACAGGTTACACTGTTCCTTTGGTAGGTATGTACTACTTGATTCTCTCATCCATGAGGCTCTTCTTCGATTTCTAGTCACTTGGTAATGTATTCACTTCTGGTCAATTTGTTGAGAAGGGATTCAGTGACTGTGAACTCATGTATTTTCCCCTCTGTGAAATAATTCTGTGCTATTTCTCCTTTAACTAAGTCCTCAAATGTGGGAATCACAGGTGGAGTTTTACAATCAGATTTGTGGAGGGGAATTTCACAATTTTGCAATCCCTACAGTGATGTGTAAAGAATTCTCCAAAACTCACAATGTTCAGATGGTTAACTACTTTGCATCTAAACTTCTCTAGGCAGAGGGTAAGAGCTGAGAAGTAAAACAGAAAAGTAAGGTAAAGAAAAAGAAGGTAGGAAATAAAAATAGGGAGAGAAGGCAAAGAAAAAAGAAGAAAAGTGCTAAAAGAAAAAAGGAAAAAGGAAAAAAATCACTTTGTGAAAAATAAAATTAGGATGAAAATGGAAAAATCACACAGCACGCTTGAAGCTGAACCCAGAGGCTGAAAATAGGCAAACTTGGAGGTGGCTATCAGGTTTCTGCTCTGGTTGGTACAGGGTCTGGGGGCAGGAGGGGCACTGACTAGGGGAGTGAAGTTGAACCCAGAGGCCAAAAACAGGAAAACTTGCAGGTGGCTAGCAGGTTTCTCGTAAAGCTTATTAAAACAGCAGTAATTTAAATAAATGCTAATGTCAAATAAATTCTAGAAGATATAATCCAATTTTAATTTGCAAAATACATAAATGTATATATGCATCTGTTATGTGTATTTTATGTATGTTATACATAGAAACTGTGTATTCATACATATATATTACAAATGAAATGTGTGTTGTATCTTGTGGGACATTATACTGTGGAACTTTTTTTCACATTATCCAATATACATGCATATTTACACATAAATACATATACCTATACACATATCACTAAGAAAAAGACTAAAAGAAAATGTACTAACATATTATTGGTGATTATCTATGACCGATGAAAATACAGGTCATCTTTATTTACATCTTTATGCTCTTTTTTCTAAACTTATGAAAATTAATATGCATTCTGTAACATGCAAAAATACAATAGCCTTTTTAAAATGGAAGCATAAAAGTGTACTGATTTCATTTTGAAATGAAAAGTGGCACGTCTAGTCAATGCTAAGTATTCAGAGACACACTGTCATCCGATGCTCTTCCAACAGTGCTAGGATCCATCACCAGACACACAAAGCTCAGAGTCATCTAGATTAAATAATTCTTTTTTTTTCTTTTTTTGGAGAGGTTTTTGCTATAGGGTGTGTGCGCTCGCTAGACAGACAGAGAGAGACAGAGAGACAGAAAGCGAGAAATCACTTCCCAGAGGGGATGGCCACGCCGCAATCCCTTCTCCTCCATTCTCCTCTTGGGATCTTGGGCACGCATGCACACGTGCCCAGCGTGAGTTTAAGCCACCAAGTCCGGGACTCAAACTGCAGTCGACTACGTGGGAGTCCAGCGACATAGCCATTATGCTAACTGCTGGCCCCTAGATTAAATAACTCTTACTCTATTATCCTTAATCTCAAAATGCCACAAACCCTTACATTTCGAGGTGAATCCCCCAGGTAGGGAGTTCTTAGAGAAGCTCCACACAAAACCTCCTAGGATTCAGAACTGGTAACGCTGGTTTTTACATTGTCTCTACTCAACAACATTTGTAATTTATCTCTTCAGATATCTAGTTAGAGCAGATTTCTATAGTGTGATCTGAGGTCTCAAAATTGGAAATATTTCCTGCATTTTTTTTCCCATTTCTTCTCCTGGGTAGAAAGGATTCCAGCTGAAACACAAAGCAAGGGCCTTTGTTTGGGAAGGTGAATAAGCCAGGGTAGGGACCTGTTATGTTCTGGTGGCCCAGCAAGGACAAGCAATAGATTTTGTTCTTATCCCAGGATATCTACCGCAAGAAGACCACCAGGCCAACAAGATAAAGGTCAGCCTCTTGAGGCAGCTCTTTCCTCGTACTTCCCTTCCTACCAATACTTTGCAGAGATGTGTGCTTCCTAGTTGACGCAAACAAGGATTCCCCACCATGTCTTTCTCCTTGACCCAGCAGATTGGAAAAAGATCAGCAGAAACACAGGTGGCTTTCTTAGAAGTACACTAGACCATCTCCCCTGTTGCCAGAGTAATTTGAAGAAATGTATTTTGCCCATTTGAGCCTACTCAAAAATAACCAAACTATTCTGGAGAGCTTTCGATACTCAACTGGTGGCAAGATGTTACATACAGTTTGAAGGGCAATAACATATTATTATTTAAATAGGTGCCACAACAATGGCTGAACATGACAGAGGGAAGAAAACATAGAATGGCTATGTGCATGCATGTTCTTAGCTGATTCCAGCTCCTGTCTGACAGTCTCTGGCTTTCCTGGAATCCCTATTTCTAGATGACTGAAAGTTTCACTTGTATATATAACTTCAGACTGGATAAAAAAATCTGGACTTATTTGCTACAATGTACCAGATCAACCATGAGTAGAAAACTAGGAGCCAGGCAGTGGTGTAACAACACATGGGGGAAAAGTCCTGGGTTTATGTCCGGGGACGTCCCTGGGCACACCAGGCACACATGTGTTTTATGATCTGGGCTGGTGCAGACTGGGGGTAGACAGTGTGAAGACCTTGTTGGGGGTGTCACTTTCTCTTTCTCTCTGTCAGAAAATAAATAAATAAATAAGTTTTAAATTAGCTGCAGCGCACTGTTATGTAAACAGTCTAAATAAATTGAATAAACTAAATATTTTAAGATTCAACCATTTATAATATATTAGGGTTCCTGTTAGCACTTATACAGACTGATAAATTAGGAAGAAAAAAAAAATTTCTCGCCATCTGATATAAAGGCAGGAAATGCAATAAGTAATACTGGAATATACCTTACTGGGTTGCAGTTTATTTACAAACAACATTAAAGCACTAAGAAGGTTTCAAACCATCATACAGAAGAGCAGAGAAGTAATTTGTCCCAAATAGAGACTGAAGAGACACAATTGTAGCTTATTGTGGAGGAGGGAATCAACATATATTGTTATATTGAAGTCAGTTCTTGATTATTCGTGTGTAATTTACCAATTTTGTGGATTATAACCCCTTCTGCCAGACTTTTGTATCTGAGTCATCTCTTACACCTCCAATTTTATGTGTCCAGAAACTCCAAAATAATGTGTACCACAACTCATGTCAACTTAATGAAGAAACAAAACTCAAGGTATGGCTATGGTTTTCCGGTGGACCCCTTCGCCTTTCTAGTGTAGGATGAATCTGGTGACACATTTTTACCAGTAGGGAGAAAGTCAGCATGGAAATTGACCTTGATAAGTGAAGATATTGGTCAGCTAATCTTATCCTGCTATCATTTTGTGAAGTAAAATTGATCCAGATATGTGTAATTAGTCAACTTTTTAAAGTCTCACTTAAAATAGGAATGAAAAGGAAATCGTATGAACCTGCCCCAAACACTGGAGATACAAATATATCACGGTGGATCCTCATTTCAATGGAGTATAAGCTCCTCATGGGAAGAGACCTTTCTTTTATAGGCTACTTATCTACTTCCTTCAGTAGCTAAGCCCTTTGCCTGTATACATAACCTAGAATCCTATATTCACAGTGGCCCAGATGTTGAGTAGTCCTGAGTTCAAATCTTGTCAGAACACATACCGGTTGAGTGGTTCCTCAGCAAAATACAGTGTGACACATAACAACCGTTAAGTCAGCAACAGACCTCATACAGGTGGTAGTCCCATAAGATTATAATAGACCAGGTAAATGGGTGGAACCTGGTATATAGGAGACTATACCACCTAGATTGTGTACACGCCATTATATTTCACATAATGACAAAGTCACAATGCATTTCTCCAACATATCCCCATCATTAAGAAGCACACGACTGTACTTGGCTTCTCTGAGCCTTGGTTTCCTTCCCTAGAAAGTAGGTGTTATGACACCACTTCTAGAGCTCTGGCACTGGCCAAGTAAATCATTCTCTGTAATGCACGAAGCACCATGGCTAGCAGAAAATAATGTGGTAAATACGTGTGGTAAATACCTATTTTTACCGTCGTTACCATTAACAACTTGACTGAACTCGCTGACTTCAGGGATAAGAAATCTGGGTCATAAAAGAATTAAGATGTTGAAGAATTGACTTTTGTAACTTAAGAGTTGATTCTTTAAGTAAATAAATAAATAAAAGTTGGGGGTGGGAGCAGCCCCTTGTGCAGGCACCATGGTAACCTAACACACATTTTAACCATGTTATTTTTTTAGCCCTTAGACTCTTTCTATTCAAGACCAACATTTAATATTAATAGAGACAAGCATATTTGAGAATGAGAAAAGCACTGATGTTCTATCTTATTTCCAAATGGAAAGGCAGCAAAAATGAGGGAGAATGATGCTGGTGACACTAAGTGACAGTTACTCAGTGGATGCACAGGGGTCCTGGGTCCTATGGAATCCAGCATCCTAAATGGCTTTGATTCTCTTACAACGTCCCAGCAACAGCACAACCTTAGACTTTTCTGGAATAATCAGCTTCAAATCCAGGACCGCAAAGTAGAAAGAGAAATGCAAGACTGCTCAGAGACAGAGTATATAGAAACCCAAGAAGGGAGAACAGGAGTATGGTGGGGTACTGAAAATGGATCTGAACCCTCAGCGATCTGCCTGAACTCTCCTGCTTTCCTCAGCCCCAGCCTGGCAGAGGACTCCTGTATTTGTTAGAGCCCTTTCCTTCCTGCTTGTCCTTTGTCCTTCTCCCAGCCATCCAAAAGAGCAATCAAACTAGCTGTGTGTGCACCAGCTGGGCAATAACCGTAGACACCACTTGGAAGTAAGAAGTCAGGGCAGTTCGTCCTGTTAACGCCTCTATGTTCACACACAGCTAAACCACAGCTGCTCAGACTCCTAACTGAGAGACTAGAATGGTCTCTAGTTAACATTCCCACACCAGAAGAGTTCTGGGATGGGTGCTTCTAAACAGCAGCCAGTCAGGCCTTGCTAAGTAGCCCTTATGGGTTCCTGTGTCTGGGGTTCCTAGCGCATCTCCAGCCTCCAAAGACTGGCCTGACCAGTCGCACAGCACTTCCTAGGACAGTGACTAAGCCTGGAATTGCTGACGTTGTTGAAGTTTGATGAGTCACTAAGTAAAGTCTTTGCCTAGAACTCTTCATTTCCTATACAGAAGGTAGACTGGGTGCAACCAAAAGTTTTCGTGAAATACTTCACCACAATAGCCCAGGTTTTTATTGTTGGTGTTTGTTTTTGTTTGTTTGTTTTGCTATAGGGCGTGTGTACTTGCTAAAGAGAGACAGAGACAGAGGGAAGGTGAAAAAACACTCCCTGGGGTAGATGACCACACAGCAACCTCTTCTCTCTCACTTCCTCTAAGGATTTTGGGCATGCACACACACACACCTGGTGTGTTTTTCAAGACACTGGGTCTAGGGCTTGAACTAAGAAGTCAGACATGTGGGATCCAGCCCCCTTAACCACCATACCACTAGCTGGCCCAACAGCCCAGGTTATGATAAGGATGTCACCATGCTGGAAAACACTCTGTGCCAGTTTGTTCCTTCATGAAGTCAGGTTTAGTCCCCCTACATCTCTAGTCCATTGGCAAACAGACCTAAGGCCCATACCCCACCTCTCCCTTGCAATTTGAGCAGGTTACATAAAAATAAACCTTACTTATGACTCAGTTGACTCAAACTTCCTGTGCATTTGAATATTCTCAAGGATAGCATGGTATCTACCAATCAGAGGGAGTTTTCATCTTTGCTGTCACACGCCTGCGGCAGGATTCACTAACTGCTAATTGAACGCTTGGCCTCTCAAGTTGGCTTTTACACAATGGTAACAATTTGTACTTGCATTGTAATATAGGCATGGCTTTTCAGGAGGCTTGCGAGCTAGTTTAAAAATGTTCTATGGAGGAAATGAGGAATGGACTAGAAGGTCAGTAAGTTATTTTCTCTTTTAAGTTTTAAATAATAAATGATGTGACTATTTGGTGACCACATAATACAAGCGAAAGGCTGCTCGTTTACCTAAGTGGCTCTTATTTTTGTTTACGAAACTGCCACTTACCACTCTGAATAATTAAATGAAGTAGAAATGTTTCTTACTGATTGGGAATGTAAGAGTCACATCTCTATTTTTAGGTAGATAAAGTCTATGTTCTGAAGATGTTCTCCTATTTTAGGATTAAATTAAATGAACACTCACATTTCCTTCTTATGAGCCCCATTCAACTGGCAAGAGAATGAGGGGGTTGTGAAATTCAAATCGGGAAATGTTGTCACTTTGAGCAGCTATAGTAAAGCTCTGAGGGGGAAAACTGAATTTCTTTTTTTAAGTTTGGCTTTCTGTTTATAGAGTAGACTATTGAGCATTGTGGATAAATTGGTAAAAACTCTTGATAACCTATAAGAATCTTCAAACACACAGTTTGTGCAGGGTTTTGGTTTCCTGTTTGATTGCTATATGGCACATGAGCACACAAGGGAGACAGAAAGTGAAAAATTACCCCCTAGGCATATGGCCATGCTGTAATCCCTTCTCCTCCATTCTCCTCTCAGGACTTTGGGCATGCACGCATGTGCCCAGTATGATTTTCAAGCCACCAGATCTAGGTCTTGAAACACGCAATTGGCCATGTGGGATCCAGCCACCTTAGCCTCCACACCACTGCAGGCCCTGTGCAGGGTGTTTTAAGTTGTGGTAATTTATAGTTGCTTTATTTCAACTCAAGAAACACACATAGAGTGTTCATCACATAGTAGATAGACCCCTGGAAATTGTACAGTTCTGATAATAAAATAAATTAAATAACCATTTTACAAAGGTGAGATGAAATGTCAAAAATCTTTAAAAATTCCCATATCTCTCTATGTATTTTACTGCATACTGCTCCATCTCATAAATTTTACTGAGCATTCTATGTGCAAATATGCTTAATGTGTATTTATACTTTATGATTATACATGCATTGTTCTTCAGTGGCTTTGAGAGATTTATAGCGTTAATAATAATCTCTTGCATTGTAAAAGAAAAAAGAAAGAAATTAAATGAAAATTCATTCTCCAAACTAATGGTCAGATTAGGTCTTACATGCAAATAAGGATTAAGAAAGCTGTTTTATAAGTAACAGGCTAAAGCTGGGTATTAAGTGGCATCGCTAAATTCCTCCTTTGCTCTGTGCCGTGACTAGTTTTCTCATCATACAGCACGTCTGAATCTGTGGAATACCACACCACACAGCCTCAGCAAGTGGCTGCTGAACACATGTTCTGGGATACTAAGTATTCATGGAAGAAGCCAGGAGAGGAAAAGAAGAAACTCATACCTTCACACGCACCTCTACATGGTTCAAAATTCAGATTAACATCCATATCCTTTCTTGGGACCAGAAAGTGGCGTGGTGATTAAGGTGCTGGACTCCCACCTGGCTGAACACAGTTCAAGACCCAGACCTGATGGCTTGCTTTCTTACTTTCCCTCTCTCCCTCTCTCCATCTCTCTCTGGTAAGCGCACATGCCCTGTAGCAAATTTAAATGATAATAATAATAAATAAAATTAAATAATTCTTTTTAAAAAAGTCCACATACTTCCTCAAAAATATCTGTGCTGAGATTTGCACCATATCAGGGCAGTTCCCTGGGGGAGCTTCTGTTTCTGTAGATCCATTTGCCAATAGATCAGAAATTTCAGGCCTGCAGTATCCCAGAACGTGTGTTCAGCAGCCACTTGCTGAGGCTGTGTGGTGTGGCATTCCACAGATTCAGACGTACTGTACGATGAGAAAACTAGTCACTGCACAGAGCAAGGGAGGAATTTAGTGATGCCACTTAATAGCTAGCTTTAGCCTGTTACTTATAAAACAACTGTCTTAATCCTTACTTGCATGTAAAACTCTTCTTGAAAGCTTACCTTATTGTAAGATATTTCAATAGGCTCCCTTGGAGTGCTACAAAGATATTCCACGGAGCATTTTTCTACTGTGGGTTTCAAATATCGGTCTGAGCTACTGAAAAGAAGCTCTAGGTCATTCTGTTTGTTTGTTTAAAATACTTCATGTTTATAATGGCTTCAAATGCAGAAAACGTAACAGTGAAGGGGGGGCGGGAATTTGTTTACTTAACTTTTTTCCCATCTGAAATATTGGTATGCTCACTTTTTTCCCTACTTCTAAGCAACAGTGAATCTAATATATGAAACTTTTTCTCAATAAAAAGACAACAACAAACAGTTTAGCACTGAATTAAGTCTTCAGAATTAGCAGGTACACACTGACAGGTTTTCAGGGGCCAATGCACTGAGAGCCATCTTTTACAACGGGGTAGCATCTGCTCTAAGGAGGCAGTTTGTGGTTTACATATGAAATAGAAGAGGAAAAAAAAAAAAAAAAAACACCGATTCTGAGACTTATGTAGCTTTTAGTTTTTTTAACCAAAAGTAATGTAAATCCTATTTGAATGATCATGTATCTTCATCATTATGTTCTACTAAAATTAAGGAAATGGAAGAGACCACAGGAGAAAATGATGAAGAGAACAGAGTTTTTGATAGAAAATTCATGCACTGTGAAGAAAGAAAAGGCTAATTAAGTATAACATCCAACAAAACCACAAAAGAATCATCTTCTGTCCATGTTCAGTCAGACTATATGGACCGTCTCTACCACTTCAACCCGCTAATCTAAACTAGCGCGATCCAATCCCTGGAAATACTCAGAATTAGACATGTCACAGATAATAACACTGATAGGAGGACATTTTTGTACAGACCTACAACAGTCTTGGTAAGGAACTCTTTTTCTTTTCTTTTTTTTTAGTCTAGTGTTTTGGTCTTGCTCTGAATAACTCCATGAAGCAAGGAGTTGGCTGTTATTCAGTAAAGTTGTACTGTGGACACTGACCAAATTGCTTGACATTCTCCCCCAAGCCCTTATCCTATTTTCAGCCCACATTTTCCCTCCACGATGACTTTCTGGTTATGTGCTATCTGGTTTGGCCATCTCTACTGCCCACTTCAGATAATTGCTCAACCTCCACTTGGCTTCTTGCTGGGTAGGCTTGACCTAAGAGAATGGATGAAGAAAGAGCCAGTATTTTCCTTTGATCTCTCAGAACTTCAGATTCCATTATATAAGCTACCATAAATCCTGGCGGTCTAGATTGACATCAACTTTCAAACTTGCCATAATATGACACTCCTCGTTGACTCATTACGGATTCTGACATTTCTCGATTAATATGAATGCAATACTTCAGTTAGTCAGTGATAAGACATTTTTCTTACTTGCCTTCTTGATATTTTTTAGGGTTTCCTTGATTAATTTTTCTCTTCTGCAATCTAAGCTTCATATGCCAAATGTTCTAACTGGCTATCTGCCTCTAAAGTTGAAGCTCACAGATGTTTCCTTGTGGCCACAGTAAATACCACTCCTCTGAGAATAGGTTTGATAAATAAAATTGGCAATAAATTTAGAACTAAAGAGCTGGATAAAGAAATCAAGTGCAGTCCATCTTGCCACACTTTTACAAATCTACACACTTGTCTCGTGTGCCCAAGTCTCAACTCTTAACGGCAGTGGATTCTAGGAATCCCGTCCACAAACTAAAGCCTTAAATGGTCCTCAGAACTCCTTCGATGTAAAGTGTAACTCCCTCCGCCTATTGGACATATGACCATGGCTTCTAACAAGTAGAAAATTGGCACGCATAAATTTCACTTCTTTTCCAAGTGCTGAGGGCGGAGTAAAATGGATAGTGTCCAGATGGTGAGGAAGAAGTGAAGCAAGGGCCCTGCGTGGTTCAAATGGTAATAATTTGCGAGCTATTCTAAGTGATTCATTCTTAGCTACGTTAATACTGCGTATGCAGCAGGAA
>NW_006159444.1:5027353-5059293 GCF_000334495.1 Tupaia belangeri chinensis
CCTGCTGAAAGTGAATGTGTCACCGCTCCACGTGCTTCTCTGCTCCAAATACAAAGGCCAGGCACCGACCACTGTGGAACATTCTGGGGAGTCTGGCATCATTCCTTGAGATTTATTGCAACTGAAATTAAATTATTAGTGTGCTTTGTCCTCCTCCTACTCTCCATCCCCATAGATACTTAAGTGATATCTTTTCCTTTTTTTCCCACAGAGATTTCTGCTAAAGGGCACATGTGCTCACTAGAGAAACAGAAACAGAGAGACAAAAAGTGAGAAATCATTCACTGAGGGGGATGGCCACACCATATTCCTTCTCCCCCATTCTACTACTTTCCTTTTTTTTTTTTTTTTGGAGAGGTTTTGGCTATAGGGTGCGTGCACTCCTCAGACAGACAGAGAGAGAGAGAGACAGAGAGACAGAAAGCGAGAAATCACTCCCCAGGGGGGATGACCATGCCACAATCCCTTCTCCTCCATTCTCCTCTTGGGATTTTGGGCATGCATGCACATGCGCCTGACATGAGTTTTAAGCCACCGGGTCTGGGACTTGAATCTCAGTCGACTACATGGGAGTCCAGTGACATAGCCATGATGCTAACTGCTGTTCTCCCTCATTGTACTCTTGAGATTCTGGGCACACACGCATGCCTAGCATGAGTTTCAAGCCATCAGATCCAAGAATCAAACCACGATCGGCCATAAGGGAGTCCAGCAACATAACCATTACACCATCTGCTGGTCGCACTTCCTCTTCTTTTAATTGTTGACCTTTCCTTTTATTTCCCCTTGGAAGAAAGTAAAAAAGAGGAAAAGAAGGGGCCATCAGGTGGCAGAGTAGTTAAACACTGGAATCCCATATGGCCAACTGCAGTTAAAGTTCCAAAACCAGCAACTTGAAACTCACGCTGGGCACAAGTGTGTGCGTGCTCAAAATCCCAAGAAGAGAAGAGAAAGAAGGGATTGCAGCGTGGCCATCCTCCTGGGTGGTGATTTGTCATTCTCTGTCTCTCTGTCTCTCTGTCTCTCACTCTCTCTCAAAAGGAAAAAAGAATGCATAATCTCCCTCCTTCTCTCTACCCTCATCACTAGAATCAGTTCCTTCATTTCCATAGTGTAAAGCATTTTAGGCAGCTGCAAGAGATAAACAGCCCTCCTTTCTAACAAGGTCATAAATCAATGGGATGATGACATGTCTGTCTTTCATTCCCAGAACAGATACTATGAGTTTTATTGGGCTCCTGATATCAGTATCTCAGGTGAGGTTGCTGAAGGCAAGGACTACAGAATCATAGGACCCACAGTCACAGAACCCGTACAGTTCCCCAGTCGAACACCTTCAGTCATATGGTGAGGTAGACAAGGCCTAGAAAATCAAAGATTTGCCCAATATCCAGTACAAAATACTTATTTAATAACTACAAATTAAAATAATTTTGATCATTCTAATCCAACAAAAGTATGAAATATTTTCTTCTAGATCTAGATCTTGTCCAAATAAAATACTTTTACTATAAAAATATTCTAAGTAAATAGCATTTTACACATTTGAGGTATGTTACTTTCAAAGTTCTATTCCTTCATCTTCATTGTATCACTGGTGTAACTCTTTTGTTTCATTCTGTTTTGTTTTTAGGGTTTTGCCAGAGGGGGGCCGTGTACTTGCAGGAGAGAGACAAAGAGGGGGAAAGTGAGAAATCACCCCACCCCCATGGGGGAAGGCCAAGTCATAATCCCTTCTCCTCCATTCTTCTCTTGGAATTTTGGTCATGCATGAGCACATGCCTGACATGATTTTCAAGCTGCTAGGTCCAGGACTCAAACCACAGTCAGCCATGTAGGAGTCCAGTGTCTTAACCACCATGCTACCTGTTGGCCCCAAACTAGCATAACTTTTGATGGACATTTGCTAGTTGTTATGCACATTTGACAGGTAGGGAAACAATACTGAGCATACAACTTGTCTGCTTAAGCACATTAATGGCAAGGTAATATCTCCACTAGTTACTGAGAAACAAGTTTCCTTGCAACTATACAATGACCACGATTTCTAAAACCAAGTCCTACAAGATTTTTTTAAATTGTATTACACCTCTCATGAACTATGCCAGTCATCTCCAAATTCATGTACTCTTTCTCTGAAAATTTCATTCTACACAAGTTGAGGCTTTTAATTCATTCTAATGCTTCACCAAAAATTTTAATGCCTGCATTATAAAGTCCAAGCTCCTTAGTATGACATTAAATTCCCCATTCCTAAACTATCTCCTTCCACCTTTTCATGTGTTTCTTACTATGTTCCTGTTAAACTAGCCAATGGTTTCCCAAAACCTTTCTCCCATGCCTTTGCTTATGTTCTTCCCGCTCCTTAGATCCTCCTGCATAACATTACCCTTCCTTTAAGGTCACGGTCAAATGTCACTTCCTACCTGAAATTATCCCTAACCAGCCTGCAGCAGCCAGAGATATTCCACACCATTATGCTCGTCACCCTCACGGCACTCATTAGATTCCGCCCCAGGTATTCCATTGTGTAATTTGACACGATGGCATGAAGTACATAGCCCTGCCATTATATAATAGTCATGTCATAGTTCATGCAATACTTACCATATCCAATAGAGAATGTCTAGGGATCAAAGAACATAGGGTGCTAGCTGGTGGTATCCTGATTAAGGCACTGAATTCCCACAGAGCTGACCAAGTCACTAGAAGCACTAGAGCCAGCAAGTGGCATAGCAGTTCCATCATGGGATTCCCATGTGGTGACCACAGTTCAAGACCCAGATCTGGTGACTTGAAAATCACACCAGGCACATTCGTACATGCCCAAAATACCAGGAATAGAATGAAGGAGTATGGATTGTGATGTGGCCATCCACCCTGATTTCTCACTTTCCTTCTCCCTGACTCTGTCTCTCTCCAGTGAGCACACATGCCCATGGGCAAAAAAATTAAAAAAAAAATAATTCAGGGCACCTAATTATCCTGGCACAAGGCAGGACCATGAGTACATGGGTGTACCAAGTCTACTTCTAAAACTCTTAAAGTCCCCCAGGAGGGTCATCTTGTGTCCTGTCTCTACTCTCATGGGATTAGCAATAACCACAAAGGACCTGTGTTGTCCTCAAGGCAGCAACGACCTGGAGGACTGTGCCCCACTGACAGCCTGGCGCAGCAGGAAACCCAAAGAACTGTGAGTTGATGACAGCTTTAAATAGGAGATAAAAACCAATTTAAGCTCTTGAAGGCTAAAATTAGGAAATGAAGTTCTAGACATTAAGAATCTCTATGGTTTGGGGGACCAGACAGTGACACAGCAGAAATGGAAAGTTCTACAAAGAAGACTCACATGAGAAGGTGCCAGGCTCATGGCCCAGGGCCTCCCTGGGTAGAACAGGTGCACAGGTGTGGCCATAATCCTGTCTGACTGAGGCTGGGAGACAATGGCAGCATGAAAGCCCTACTGAGGGGGTCTATCTCTCTTTTTCTCTGAAGAAAGAAATAAGCTTCAACAAAAATATATTCAGGGGCTAGCAGATGGCCTAGCAGTTACATCACTGGATTCCCACATAGTCAATGGAGGTTCAAATCCCTAACCTGGTGGCTTAAAACTTGTACCAGGAGCATATGCATATATGCCCAAGATTCTGAGAGGAGAATGAAGGAGAAGAGATTGCAGTGTGGCTATCCCCGGGAGCGGTGATGATTTCTTGCTTTCCCTCCCACTGTCTCTGTCTCTCTCTCCAGTGAGCACATATACCCTAACGCAAAAACCTCTATTAAAAAAAATGATTGAGGACCAACAGATGGCATAATGGTTACATCACTGGACTCTCATGTAGTTGATCATGGTTCAAGTCCCAAACCCAGCCGCTTAAAACTTGCACTGGGCACAAACGTGTGCATGCCCAAAATCCCAAGAGGAGAATGGAGAAGAAGGGATTGCAACATGGCCATTCACCCTAGAGGGGTGATGTCTCACTTTCTGTTTCTCTGTCTCTCTGTCTCTCCAGCAAGTGCATGCATCCTACAGTAAAACTCTCTTTTAAAAAATAAATAAATAAATAAAATTTTAATATTTAAAATAATTTTTAATTATTTTATTTATGTATTTATTTATTATTTTAAATTTGCTGTAGGGCATGTGTGTTCATAAGAGAGAGACAGAGATAGATGGAAAGTGAAAAAGCAAGCCACCTGGTCTGAGACTCAAACCACAGTTGACCATTTGTGAGTCTAGGGCATCAACCCAACATACCACCTGCTTTAAAAAGAATCTTCATGGTTTTTAAATGAAAGGACTAGGGCAGCACCTACCCAGTTGTCTTCCCAGAAGAAATGAGAGAGAAGAGCAACACTGAAGACTGCAGGATGCCTTGGGAGCTGATTCCTACCATCTCTCCTGGCACCCATCCCCCCGTACGCATATTTAGACTAAAGGCATATCACCTACCTGGGAAGCTGAGATTTTTCCTCACACTTTCATCAGGGTCCATAGAAAATTCTTTAGAAGCAGGTCACCTCCTCCCACACCCATCTCATAGTACATAACCAAGCCACTCTCCCTCATTTGATAAGCTTTCACATATAAGTGATCATTTATGCATTCCTGATAACACTTTGCATTTTATCAAAGTGAACCTTTTGTAAAGCTGTCTTAAAGATGTTATTTTATGTAATACTCATCAATAGTCACAAAACCTCTATAAATAAGATATCATTATGTCCATTTTGCAGATGAAGATAAGAAGGTTTAAAGAGAGTGGAATATAATTTCATATCAGCCCCAGATGCTCAACTTGCTTCTCTCAGTCAAGGTTCATACTGAGGAACTTTAGAAATTAATACTGTATGGGGCCAGCAGATGGCATGGTGGTTACCATGCTGGAATCCCACACAACCCACTACAGTTCAAGTCCTGGACCTAGTGGCTCACTTTCTCACTTTCTCTCCAGTCACACAAACAAAAGGATAATAAATAAAATTAAATAAATGATTATTTGTTTAAATAAATTAATACCGCATCAAGTAATGGCTGGGAACCTGTGTTTTGAAATGAGATGACATTAGACCCTCAAGTCTTAGTGCTGTCATTCACAAAACGATATAACTATATAACATAAGTCATGTTACCTAACTGCAAAGTCTTACTTTTCTCATGCGTGCAATGGTAATCATAATACTGTTTACCACCTGTGTGAGAGTGTGATAATATCGAACCCCTGAACAAGGTAAGAGTCTCCCAAACACGAGGTGCTAATGCAACTGCTGTTATTTACCATTTTGTAAGCCCTACGCATATTTTACAGGGTCAGTGAGGCAGAGACTAGTTCAGGTCTTTGCTATCAAGTGGAATGAGAAAGGTAACCCACAGCTGCATGTGTGCATGGACTAAGATATTGCCCAACAACAAAGCAAAATGCTTCTTATGGTGTGAAAACAAATGTGAAGAATTTATGACAAATTTTTGATATGCTCATCTCAACAAGATTTTCTTTGCTACCTTTCTCATCACAAAAGATGTGACTGTCCTTGTAGTCACAAAAGAGCACAATAATGGAGGAAAAGATGTTGGAAGTTTCTGGATTTTTCTTCTAATACCTTATGCTCATTACAAAACCAACAGCATTGATGCCAACAGGTGACAGAGTGGTTAAGGCACTGAACTCCCACATAGTTGACCACTGTTCAAGTCCCAGACCTGCTAGCTTGATAATCATGCTGGGCATGTGTGTGTGTGTGCCCATGGACCCGAAATCCCTGGAGGAGAAGGAATTGTGGCATGGCCATCACCCTTGGGGTGATGATTTCTCCCTTTCCTTCTCACTGTCTCTCTGGCAAGCACACATACCCTATGGCAAAAACCTTTAAAGAAGAAGAAGAAGAAGAAGAAGAAGAAGCAGCAGCAGCAGCAGCAGCAGCAATAGCGTTTATACAAGCAGTGTGGCCAGGTGGCTGGATTGACCACCTTTTGTTCTTCAGGTCAAGTTTCCAGTTATGGTCAGAAAGATATAAACTCTAGCAACTGCAGTATTGACCTTAGGTTGTATTCGTTGTTTTCAACCAACATTTATTGAGCACCAGGCACTGTATTAAGTCTAAAGTAAAATTCATATTGAGTTTCTGACACTTGAAGTCTGCAAGTGGTTGGTGGCATTTATTCTATGGAACTGTATCTGGTAGCTACTCCTAGCATTGCCTACTTTGCAGATGAGAAATGCAAAGCCACAGGTGAAATAATTTGCCTTGAATTGCATGGCTAGAAGGTGGTGGGCGGTGTGACTTGAATCAAGTCATTGCTCATGGATCTGAATTAAACTACTTATGCCTGCGTTATCTGTTGTGGAAAACTCAAGCAGAAATATAAGCTTTCTAGCATATTATTTCTAGGGATGAAGGGATACTGCAAGCCTCTTCATTCTCTAAAAGCCACAGGCTTACTGAGAGAAAAAAATTTACACTCCTTGGAGCCCTAAGACTCACAGCTATGCAAGGTTTTGCTGTTACAGTCCACCAAGAGAATGATCTAGAAGTCTACTGAGATGTTGCTCAGAAGGTGAGCTCACCATCATCACCATCACCTTCAGCAAAAGCTACTTGTGAGGTGCTTCCCTTTTAAAATAGTGCTTTACTAGGCCTTCAGAGATGATTTTCTTTCTGAGGGAATTACTCTCGAGAACCCGACAGAGGCAGATGGGCAGGACCGTATCTCATGCACCATGGAGGATGCCTGTGTTATGAGTTTTCTACAAACAGCATGGGTCATGTACTCAGAGCTAGGCTCTCTTCCTTGTCAGTTTTTCCTTGTACTCAAACTACAACCCTGGAGATGAGGTATTCTCTATTCAAAGCAAACTAAAGCTCAACCACCAGGCCTTTGGCCCAAGCAAGTTGTTCTGACCAACTAGGCTAAATGAATGCAGACAGATACTCAGAGTAGACCACAGATAACCAGGTAAATGTGTTTACCATGCACTGGATGTAAACATTTACATCATATGAGGTTTTAGAGTGAGTGTATAGGTTGGGGGAAGCAAGCAGGTAGCTAACTCTAAATCTTATACTGAATAAAAGACACAGAGTTCACTGAAATAAAAGATCGTTTGTTTGACTGGGTTCTTGCTGCAAGTTTAAGGCACAAGAGCACTATCCCTTCCCTTGACTGTCTCAAACAAGAAAACAAAACAAATACCTCCAAGTGTTTAAGAAAAACATCCTGCTGGTAAATATGACCCTCCTGTTCATATTTAAAATTTTGCTTTTTCCCCCCACATATTGTATCTGTGATTGCCTACATTATTTTTACCCCCTATGACTTGGAAAAAATCTAACACCCTCTACAGTGTTATATCTAGGCATTCCAAGGCCCAGTGAGCAATCTTCATAGGATATTTACAAAATGCGAGCAAACATGTACTTTGGAGAAATGAGAAGGAATTTCATGGAGAAATAAACTTGGGGGTGAGAAATGGCAGAGGGTGAGAGGGAGGGAATCAAAGGGAGAAATAAAGAAGTAACACAGATATGAAACACAAAATGGAAAATATCTATTGAAGATAATATGTACAGTGCTATCTTTGACTGAGCCAATATACAGTGTATTCTGGATGGGGAAACTAATTTTGTATGCTGTAATAATAGGCAGTGAATGAGTGTAAAATAAACTAAAAATAAGTTAAAAAATAAATAAGAATGAGAATTTGAGGGAACTTTGGAAAGTGAAGGATATGTATATGACCTTGCTGGTAATCATGATATTATGTGTATTTGCTTCTCCCCAAACTCATTGAGATGTATACATTAATATGTGCAATTGTTACATTTCTCAATAAAAGTTGGTTTTTGAAAAAAAAAAAATGAAAGAAAGAAATGGACTCAGAACACCGGATCTCAGATGCTTCTAACTTAATTCATTTCTTATGACACTCCATGCCTTTTAAGGGTCAGTTCAAATACTTCTACTTGGTATTCCTCAGTTTACTCTCAACATTAAAATGTGTGTGTGTGTGTGTGTGTGAGTGTGATGTTCAAAAGCAGATGAGTTTCCCAGCAACCTTGTACTTGGAGTTGCTCTGCAGGCCCATTAAATCTGGCCCAGAAAGTCATTATAAATCTGGCACCTTTGAACAGGAAGCAGAGCCATGATGGCAAGTTCTGATAAAGCCTAACGTCTTATCCTTATAATCATTTTTTAAATTTAACCACGTTGGTTCCTATAGGCATGTACGAGAGAACAAAAACTGGTTACCTTGACCAAGCATGAAACTTACAAGTTCACAAACGTTTCCTGCAACTTGTGGCATGTCTCTAACCAAAATGAAAGTATCCTGTCCTCTCTGCTGTGACCGCCACACCACTGCACACGTACACGCTGCGGTACACTCTCCTGCTGCAAAAAGTAACCCCTAGTTGTAGCTTTTTACAAAAAAAGAGAAAACTGTGGCAATGGGACTGACAATAACTTGCCTAAGATCACAGAGCAATTTCAAGACAGGGTGTCTCTTTCCTACATTACTAGATTGCGTAGCTTTTCAGCAAACTTGACTGTCTTTAGGAAACAAATAATGACTTACTCAGATTGCTTGGGTCCAACTCACATAAGTTACTGCACCAAAGATTAAGAAACAGGTAGTGTGTTCAACTCATCCCAGAATAACCCAATTAAGAACTTTTAAAACTCCAGCACATTTCAACAAAACAGTGTATCACAGCCAGAGTGGGAGCCAATAAATATATATGCTCTGAGGGAGGCAGGCAGCCTGTCAGTTCTGTTCTAAGAAAAGGGTAGTTGCGTTGCCCTCTCTGACTCAGCTGAATATTGCTCCAAAAGGGAATTTCCACTGGACCAAGTTTAGATTTAACATTTTAACATCATAGTAATACTTGCCAACAACTTTGCAAAATAGCCCGGGAGCGGCAAGAGAAAAATGCACATCTTTGAACGTAAGAGGTAAGCTCGGAAGTTACATCATGCTTGTAAACAGTAGCCCAGTATAGCGAAAGGAAAAAAAAAAATACATTGAGAAGAAGAAATAGGAGTACCTGCTTGAGAGAAGAATGTCACTCAGAGACTGTCTTCTTATGCTATAGAAAGGGCGGGAGAAAGGAGCATTAACATTTCCAGCCTGTTAAACAGCTTCTGAGCATGGAGCCTGCATTTTCAGTTTTGGTAGAAACGTTCTGAGGCAGTAGACAGGAGGCTGTTATGACCATGAAATTAGGAAACGCAGTAACTCAAAAATAAAGAACTAGCACCACCATTTGACTAGGATTGGAAAATCTCCTTTGAAAAATAGAGGAGGGGGTGGCCTTCCTTTCTCCAAGCCAGGCCCCATTCGAACTTTCTTAGCATTTCAGATGATTCACAAGGGGTACATCGTATATTAATCTGCTCAAATTTCTTTTTTTTTTTTATGTAATCCAGCTGATTATTTTTTTCCTGGACTCATAATAAAGCTTGAAGTTTGGACAGGCATGTTGAATTGGAAAAACACAATGAAGCATTCATTCAGCACATAAATGGTGTTAATCCAAAATCAGCTGGAGCTCGAAGCAGGGGTGAGGCACATGGAGGAGTGTTTGGGTGACTCTCATCACTGACTCAGCCACCCAACCCGCTCTGAACTTCTTGTCGTCGATTAATTAATTCTTGACTTTGAGAACCTGCACAGGTTCAGTTTCTCTCTGATTCTTAAGTCTTTCCTCTTTTAGATGATCCTTCCATAAACGCTGGCATTTCCTGCAGCAATTTACAAGTTTATGGGGTTTTTGTTTGTTTGCTTTTAGTTGTTATTCTTTCCAATGGAGAGATAAACATTCTAAAGTAGAAAATAGTCTTTAAAATAATATTGAAATCTTAAAAATTAATATTGAAATGTTAATAGTGTGTAAAGCTTTCTGTGGTTTATGAAATGCATGCTTTAAGGGATTTTAAAAAAAATACATTAGCCTTTCTACTCTACAAGTCTTGAAAAAGGTTGTTTTTTTCTGGAAGTGGGAAGTAGAGAGGGGAAGGGGATCTCTCTTGCTACTTAATATTTTGTACAGCTGATTAACATCTGCTGAATAAGAGATGTATTAATATCTCAAGACTGGCTTAGGAAGGAAAGAAACCAATTCTCATAATCAGTGCGTTAAAACATCCTGACATAAATTATCTTAACTGTCTTCAACCTTCCCTATACTTGTAAATTAACCCACAAATTAATTCAAATATGCAAATGTGTCTGAGATTAAAATTCCCCAGAATACATAGAGAAGAATGCATTTTAGTTAATATATGAAATATTGGGCCAGCAGATGATACGGTGGTTAAGGTGCTGGATTGCCACAGGGCTAACCACGGATCGAGTCCTGGACTAGGCATCTTAAAAATCACGTTGGGCAGGTGTGCCCAAATGGAGGAGAAAGGATTGCAATGTGGCCATCCCCCCAAGGGGTGATTTCTCACACTCTCTCTATCTCCTGCAAGTATATGCACCCTACGGCAAAAACCTAAAAAGAAAAAAATACATTATATAGTCAATTTCAATTTTATAAATATACAAAAAGAATCTCTTTCACATAGAAAAAACACTTTTACTAATGCATTGTAGGGGTTTTGTTAGCTTTTTATTGCTTTTATTATGATTTTCTGTGAAAGGAAAATTTTTAATAAAACTGTTTTGAACAGTTTAAATGTTTCAAAAGCAAAATATTACCTTTCTTTTTAAATATTTTCATTGATTTTTTTAATTGCCAGAAGGCACATGTGCTCACCAGAGAAAGACAGAGAGAAAGAGAGAGAGAGAGAGAGAGAGGGAGAGAGAGAGCCCCCTAGGCTATAAGGCCAGTCACCAAAATATTATCTTTCTCAGTTAATTGACTCTCTCAATTACCTTATTTGGCAGAGTGGGTGAACTATGCTTTTCAACAGCCTGATAAAATCAGTTCTGGGGACCAGCAGGTGGCGTGGTGGTTAAGGTGCTGGACACTCCCACATGGCCAACCACAGTTTGAGTTCCGGACCTGGAGCCTTCCTTTCTTTCTCTCTCTCTCTCTCTCTCTCTCATCAAATTAAAATAAATGAATAAATAAATAAAATTAAGTTAATGTTTTTTAAAAAAAACAGTTCTGCATATCAATACAGAAAATTACTTATACCAACAGTTCTCAAAATAGGATATCCAGTACATTCTGAAGTAAAAGTTATTGATTACTTCCTTTTCATTAGAAAATATAAACAATATAACATTGTTTTAAAATATTTTCTGTGCTTTCTTAGAAAAACAAATCTCAGGACCAGCAGATGGTATGGTGTATAGTGATTAAGGTGCTGGACTCCTACATGACTGACTGTGGTTTGAGTCCGTGACTTGGCACCTTTCTCTCTCTCTCTCTCTCTCTCTGTCTGTCTGTCTCTCATTAGTGAGTGTGCCTGCCCTATAGCAAATTAAATATACTAATTATAAATAAGGGGACAGCAGGTGGCATGGTGGTTTCAGTGCTGGACTGCCTCATGGCCGTGGTTCAAGCTTGCTCTTTCACTTTCCCTCTATTTCTTAAAAATTAAATTAAAAATTAATAATAATAATAATAAAAGTGAATAACTGAAAAAATAAATCATTATAAATAAATTAAATAAATAATTATTAAAAGAAAAAAGAAGAAAACCAAATCTCCTTTGAGGAAAAAATATCTAATTAAGTTGCACTTCCACTGTTAGACAGGTTAAGTAATGAAAAAGTAAATAAGAAAAAAAATCACTTCATTGCCACTGTATAGTGAAGTATGATTGGAATAAACAAAGGAAAAATAATTTCAGAAGTAGAATTCAAAGAGAGGTATCATGTCTTTAGGGCGGATTTCCTCACACACAGTTTCCAGATAAAAAATAAAGCCTGACATTTTATCAAAATCATGCTGCCCCCTGCAGATTTATTAAAGAGCAAAGAAGAAGACAGTCCATGTACACATTCCTTTATACGGCCATAGTGTTTATTAAGAAACAGAACAATGAAAGACTAGGAATTTCTTCCAGGTTCCAACCTTTTTCTGACACGTTCTCCCATTCCAGAAGTAACCACTAACAGCTTGATTTCCACAAGCAAAGTAAAGCAGAAAATTGATGCAATCTGTCTGGGTCATTCAAGCAAAATCCTTGCTGTGATCTGAGTGATTTGGGTTAAAATAAAAAATCAGGTTTTTTATTTGGAATATGTGCTTACATGTCTGATTCCCCAGATGATAGCAGAATTTGGGACTGGGTTATATAATTGCTTGCCCAAATTCTCCGTTTGTTCTTGTTAACAAGGATGTTTCCATTGGCCGCTGGACAAATCTATCTCAACTCAATCACACAATAAAGGTAACTCTGAGCTGCTAGTTTTCCTCATGAAGAGCAATCAAAATTGCAGCTCTACTTGCCTGAAGATATCAATCATCTTTCTAAGAGAAGTTGCCCTGCTCTTGGCTCCTGTTGCTCAAATGATCAAGTTCATCTATGAACTTCATCTAGAACCTCACTACCACCTCAACTCTCAGATCACAGCTAGCTAGGCTATCGTTAGACACTGTTCAAAGTACTTCAGACTGGCTGGTGACCTAGGACACGACCTATGGGGAGGAGATGAACTCAACCAATCACATTCGAGCTCTCAGGAGTATAGCTTTGGAAATCTAGACTGAGGTAGAGAACTGCAAAGGCAGAGGAAGAAGTCTTGGGGTAGGCAAGGCCATGGTTAGTAGAGGCCTTTAGAAGTGATGTTATGAAGAGACAGGGAAATCAGGGAGCTCAAATGAACCTCTGAGCACATGGTGGGACCTGGCTAGAAATGCTTCAGTCACTGACAGGGCTGCAGAAATTATACGAGCTCCTCAATAACCCTTTTAACCAGCTATCCATGGGACTCTCTATTCCTTGCCCTCAGAAAAGCACAACTAAAACACTCGCCCTGGATTCAGGTGCTAGTTTTTGTAGCAGGAGCCACAAAATTCAGGAGTCTTGTTTTCAATGTACAAATTCAGGGGATTTGACAACTAAAACATGTAATAAGACACAAAACTCTAATTGAAGCTTAAGGATAAAGATAGTCTCTCAAAAAAAGGGAGTGGAGGGAGGTGGCTATCTTCCTTCAGATAATAATGTCAAACAAAATACCTGTGGAAAAAGATTGATAAATTCAATTAAACCTTATATTTCATCAACAGAAATGAAAAACCTACCTCTAGAAATCACATTCCTCTTCTTTAAATAGAAAGCTATATATTCAAAAGAAATGAAAATGTTGAAATCCAAAAAAAACAAAAGAAAAAGAAATATCAAGCAGTATACATCCCATGTGAGGAAGTAATTACTGAAAATTTTCTATTAGAAGAATAATGGGATTAAAGTCAGACAGTAATGTCACAGTGGTAAAACACAAGGCTCTGTGAGGCTGACCTACATACAAAGGTTCTAGGTTCGTGACCAGAGACCTCCCCCCCACCAAGTACCCTGAGCACATTTGTGCCCATGATATGGGGCTGGGGTGGATCACAGCATTAAGACTCTATTTGAGGTGGTGTCTCTCTGTCTCTCTTGCTCTCTCTTTTGCATTTATGGAAGAAATAAGTAAACTTTGGGACCAGCAGATAGCAAAATGGTTACGTTGCTGGACTCCCACATAGTTGACTGTGATTTGAATCCTGGACCCAGTGGCTTAAAACTCACATTGGGCATGTGTGCATTGTGCCCAAAATCCCAAGAGGAGAATGGAGGAGAAGGGACTGCAGCATGGCCATTCCCCCTGGGGGGTGATTTCTTGCCTTCTGTCTCTCTTTTCTCTGTTTCTCCAGCAAGTGCTTGCACCCTATAGCTAATATCTCTCAAAAAAAGAAATAAATAAGCTTTTAAAAAAGAGGAATAAATGGGCTTTCATATTTACAGAATCATTCATATAAGAAGTCCTCAAAAAGCTTATGGAAAATATATACTACTTAAAACTATGCATTGATTCAATTTTTTTGCTCAAAACAAACTCATAGTTTAATTCCATTTCTTCTACAAATGTTTTGAACTCCCCTCATACAATAACTTTAAATGGATACGTTATTTCTCTATTGAGCAAAAATAGTGCTCTGAACCTTCCTACTCCCCTGACACCCCATGGATTTTCTTCTCCCCAAATATCTCCCCCGAAACCTCATCACATCCCCCATCCCTGGCCTCATTCACCAAATACACAAATACACACATTTCACAGTGCGAAGCCGAATCTGAACCAGGATTCAGAGAAGGGTGGCTCTTCCAGTGGTTATTTAAAAGGTGAACTTGTAAGGGAAAAGGAGAATTCCACAAATTTCATCCAAGAACAAGGAGCCAGTGTCAGAGAAAAATGGTTTTTAAACGCAGCACAGACTGTGTTGCTAAGTTCAACTGCCCAGCTTGTATAACCCCAGGAACACAGTGAACGGAGAGGCTGCTTCAAGAAAAGAGAAAAATCCTCATAAACCATTGAGAACAAAGAAAAAAAAAAACCTTAATTTCTGGGGCCAGCAGGTGGGTTGTGGTTGAGATGCTGGACTCCCACATGGTCAACCACGGTTCGAGTCCCAGACGTGGTGGCTTACTTTCTCACTTTCTCTCTGTCCCCCATCTCTCTCTGGTGAGCACATGTGTCTTATAGCTAATCTAAATAATAATAATAATAATAATAAATAAAATTAAATAAATAATTCTTAGAAAAAGAGAAAAATCTTCATTTCTAAACCATGTAACCATAGGAGTGAAGCATCCCCCACCTTGAGGTTTCCCATGACCAGTGAAGCTCAGGGCATGTGGGTCCTCCCCAGGTGGCTGCCTTTGATGGCACCAGCAAAGATTGCCTTGGCTGATGGGTAGTGGCTTCCAGAAACCCACAGTGATACACAGCAAGTGGCAACTTGTACAGCATCTGCTTATCTACCTGGCCCTACTGGAGGAAAGAGTCTTAAAGAACCACAGGTTATAAGACAGTCAAGCGTAAGGAAAGTATTTTGTGGCTGTTTTCATCTTATTTTTTTCTGCTGGGCTGGTATTTCTAAGGAAGTATAGATCTAAGAACTTCAGACCCTACCTCCAAAGCATCTCTCCCTTTCTCCCTATTACTACTCGGGTTCCTCTTCAGCTCCTCTCTGAACTATAGAAATGGCACCCTCCCTGGTCTGATTGCCTCCAGCCTCTCTGGTTTCTAATCCATCCACCAAGCCTTCACCAGATCACCTTTGGCATCATGTCACCACAAATTCAAATTAAGTACGAACCACTCGCCATGTCCTTGACTTGGTGCCACCCCACCCCTCCAACCTCCCACTCTTACCAAGTGACCTCTTGCCCTGTTCTTGGTATCCTATACTAAGATCTCAGCCCTTTCCATCTGGATCAGCTCTGACCCCATCACTTCATCTGACTGCAGATTATGTGGCAATGTTTTACACCACCGGGATCCATGGTGTAAGACACATGTACTTGGTGGTCACACTTTTCTTGCATTAAAATACATTCCTAGTTTAATTGAAGAGGTAGAAAGTCCTGTTCCTCTCTAATCCACATGCTTCTATCACCATCAGTGGCTAAAAAGACGCACCTCCACCTTGCTCTTCAAGAAGTAGAACTAGGGATCAGCAGTTAGCGTAATGGCTATGTCGCTGGACTCCCACATAGTTGACTGCGGTTCAAGTCCCGGACCCGGTGCCTTGAACTCACGCCAGGCGCATGTGTATACGTGCCCAAGATCCCAAGAGGAGAAGGGATTGCAGCGTGGCCAACCCCCCTGGGGGGTGATTTCTCGCTTTCTGTCTCTCTGTCTGTCTGGCTGGCTGGCAAGCGCACGCACCCTATAGCAAAAACCTCCCCAAAAAAAGAAAGAAAAAAAAAACGTAGAACTAGTAGGGTTTGATTTTATATAGCAGTATTGGTTAGCCTGGATCACAAAGTACACCCCAGCCTGGGTCTAGAAGTCTTCTACAATACCAAAATCTATACTAGAAACTATTTCCCCCAAAATCCCAGTGGCCTCAGGGTCTTTGAAATAGAGACAAGAAGCAAATGACATAGAAAAGAAAGTACAAAACTAAGTCATTGCATCTGAGACAGGACATAACAGACATGGCTAAGTTGCATGGTGTCAACATAAAGTAAAATAAAAGAATACTAGCAAATAAAGAGCAGGCATTTGGATCACTAGGTCGCTATGTATATGTGTGTGTAAACCTGCTTGAAGTGAGTAGTAATCTGACCCTAGTTTTCATCCTGAAGGCAATGAAGGTACTTACCATCATTTTCCTCACAACTGAGTTTTGGCTGATTGCCTTTTATCACTACTTCTCTTATATAAAATTGTACTCGC
Source organism: Tupaia belangeri chinensis (assembly GCF_000334495.1). Lineage (NCBI taxonomy): Eukaryota > Metazoa > Chordata > Mammalia > Scandentia > Tupaiidae > Tupaia > Tupaia belangeri. The sequence continues at coordinate 5,043,700 of NW_006159444.1, forward strand.
TTCTACTGGTCTGCTTACCTCACTCTCCAAAACAAACATCTACATGGGTTGTTCTAGGGAATCTGGAATCCCCCTGAAATCACATCCAAAATTTGGGATACATAAACACATGTGCATTTTTCTGAAGAGTCAGGAGACTTCATCAGGTTTTTTACAAACCTGTGTGAGTGACCAGATGGTGGCCAGAAGGTGGTTAGATGGTGGTACAGCTGTAAAATATGACATCATTCAGTAAGTCGATCCCACATGGAAAAATTCCTGGTTCAAGTCTAGAGACCTCCCTGAGTACACCAGCCACTCCTGTGCCCACGATTCAGGGATGGTTAGCAAGACGCTACTTGGGGCAGGGGCGGGGGGGTACTATCTCCTTAATACATAAAGGAAAGTTTAAAAATAAGATTAAGTATAAGATAAATGGGATTATCATCATAAATAGAACACATAATATGCTATTGTGTATTGTTAGGTTTCTTCACAACTTGTAAATATTGCCTATATGATACTTTCTTTTTCAAATGAACAGTTTTCACCAACTTAGTAAAATTTTACAGTTTGGATCTTTCTTCTAAAATAAATTGGGAAGGTTATTTCTCATTTTTGAAAATCTTACTGTTAAACTCCAAAGAGATGTTGGTTTTAAAAACTTTAGGTCTATTTAGCAATTACCAAGTTGTGATAGGAACCAGCCCCTAAAGGTTCAAAAGGAGTAACACATGGAGCTCACCCTAGAAGACCCAATTTTACACCAATAAAACTCCATATTCGAGGAAAACGAAGATGTGAAAGTCAATCTGAGACCACAGAATAACACCGGGCTCTATTGGGCAATTCAATGATGCTGTTTATTTTTCTCTTATAGGAAAACAAAATAAATAAAGAGAAGACAAACGTGTAAACAAATTAAGCAATGGACATTGGAAAAAGTTATTTGGGCATAGGAAAACAATAAAATGCTCCATGTGAAAATCAAAACCCTATACTATAAAATGAATGGTTGAATGCTAAGATAGATCGTTTCCCTGTGGAGGATGTGAACGGGTCTCCCAAAATTTCTGTATTAAAATTTGGTGAAAGATTGTAACCGTGTTGAGAAGATGGAGATTTAATCCAATTAACCCAGATATGATATTGAGCAGTGGAGCCACTGGGAAGTGATTAGGCATCAGGGTGGGGACCCCACCCCCTCCAGGATTGAGTCCTGGTAGGATTATAGAGAGAAAGAGACAGAGACATACTCTGTTCTGAACGTGCCCTGTCCTCTGTGGTACAACCCAAGGACCCTTATCAGATGTAGCACCTCAACCCTGAAACGCCACCATACTGTGAACTGGATAAACCTCTGCTTACATCAATTACCCAGATGCAGGTATTTTCTCTTATGGCAATAGAATGGGCTAGAACAGAGGGCTGACAGTGGATGAATCTGTGAGGGTCGAACCACATTTTTTAACCTTTCAGGTTCTTAGCCCCTTCTGTGGTGATTCTGAAGATTTGTTTACACTGCTGCAATAGATTTCCAGCTGCAAAAGGCCCAGCATCTGGCAGAGGGGGCAGGTCTTCTGGAGTCTTATGACTGTGTCAGGTGGGGTCTTGTTTGCTACTTCTTGAGACATTTAAAAGGTGTTTTGGCAGAATCTACCTGGCCCTCAAGCAACCATGAACCACCCCTGAGCCAACAAAGCAGCCAGATCCCTCGGAAGTACCCTTGGAGTAAAGGAAGCAGACTGGCCCAAAGAGTTTGTACACTATTTATTCAGGCAAGGAAAAGATATTCATTTCAACTAGCAAGGGAAATGTTCTGTTACGTAACACTGGCGATGAAGAGAATGAAGCTTTTTTTTTTTTTTTTTTTAATTTTCCTGGAGAAAAATATTGTGAAATAGTCCAGGAATAGCCTCTAGTTTCCACAGTCACTCGTGCTCTCAGAGGTTTCTATGTGACAAGTTGAACAGACAGAGCCCTGGGCATGGCCACACCCCTGAGAAGCCAAAGGAGAAGGGATGGGCGTGGGGCTCTCCCCCATCTACACTGTCCTCCACCACAGAAGTGTGGTAAGCTTTGGCCACAAGGGACCCATCAGTTGTCTCAGAGCAACTTCAATCCAATCATCCTGAGGCATTTTTCCCACTTTTTGCATCCCAAAACAACCCTAGAAAGAGTCATTATTAATAGGATCTGCTTCCACAGGGCGGTCTAAACTAGAACAAAGAGTTATTCAAAGGGATGTGTAAGCAAGACTGGGGCTGACCAATGTATCAACATTCCAGATGACAGTAGGTGAGGGCCACAGGGTGCTTATGTAAGAGAGAGAAAGAGACAAGCCCAATGAGATCTCAACCAGGAGACAAATCCACAGGAGATGGGGAAGATGGGCAGTGGGTGCTGTGAGTGAACTCCAACTGGCCAACAAGACAAGGACTAGGAAGTGACTAGTAGCCATTCCAGCAGCTATCAGGGTGCTAGGTAGCAGGACAGGTGAGAAGGCCACAAAATAGGCCATGAGAGCCTCAGGAGACTGGAGCACGAGACCAAGACTTGGTCACAAGGGAACAAGGCAACCACAGTCATGCGAACAGGATTTTAGAGATTACCTGGGCACCAGTTCAATTATTTTCATCTAATAATTACTTATTGAGTACCTACAATGTGGCAGGCAGTGTTCCAGGTGTTCGGGAACATAGTAGTAAGTAAAACACAAAAATCCATGACCTTATGGACCTAATATTCTAATGGAGGAAAGACAGGAGGCAAATAACAATTGTTGATGACCAATATTGAGCTCCTCTACAATTCTTCTGCTGAAATTCAGACCCCCAGTTTGATGTACTGAGGCATTTGGAAGGTGATTTGGTCATAAGGGTGGAGCCCTCATGATCAGATTAGTGCCCTTACAGAAGAAATACGAGAGAGCTCTATGGCTGTCTTTTCTGGCCTGTGAGAATGTAGGATGGCCATCTGCAATCCAAAAGACTTTCTCCAGAACCTAAACATTCTGGTACCCTGATCTCAGAATTCCAGCCTCCAGAACTACAAAGAACAAATTACTGTTCTCAAAGCCACTCACTTTCTGGTATTTACCATAGCAGCTTGAGCTAAGATAATACCAGCAAAATATGTATATTGAAGGTCAAATGGTGACAGTGCTAAGGTGGCAGTTAAGCAGAGAATGGAGACAGGGAGCATAAAGACAAGGGCTGAACTTCTAGGTAGGGATCAGACAGGGTGGCTTGAGAAGATGATATTGAGCAGTCACCTGAAGATGTTGAGGGGATAAGTAGCTATCTGGGAAAAGAGAATCCTGGGCCTGTAGCAGGCCACAGTAGCAACAGGTACAAAGACTGGAGTTCCCAGGCATATTTCAGAGATAGAAGGAAGCCAACATGACTGAACCAGCACCAACAAGTGGTAGAACAAGGAGCAAGGGTGGAAGAGGTAACTAGAGCACCTTTTACAAGGGGCCTTCCAGGCCACCCAAAGATTGACTTTGGTTCTGAGTACAATGTGGTTCAGAGTGACATGTGACTTGTGTTTTAAAAGGCTGACTAGGGCCAGTAGGTGGTGTGGTGGTTAAGGCACTGGACCCCTACACGGCCAACCATAGTTCAAGTCCTGGACCTGGCGGCTTGCTTTCTCATTCTCTCTCTCTCTGGTGAGCACACATGCCTTGCAGCTAATTTAAAAATAGTAATAATAAATAAAATTAAATAACTAATAATCATAAAATAAAAGGCTGGCTATAACTGGTAAGTTCAGGCTGGAGTACAGGTGGGGAGATGGGAGAGGCAGGGGCTAGTAAGGCACAACAACCCAGGTGTCTTAATCCATCTGGATCGCTATGACAAAAATGCCACAGACTAAGTGGCTGCGATCACCAAAGGGTACTTCTCACAGTTCTGAAAGTTAGAAGTCCAAGACCGAGGTGCCAGTAGACCCAGGGTCTAGCAAGATCACACCCCCTTATTTGTAGATGGCTGTTTTCTCACTGTATCCTCACATGGCAAAACAGAGAGAGAGAAGAAGCAAGATCTCATGTCTCTTCTCACAAGGGCCCTTTCCTGAGGACTCCACACTCATGACCTAATCACCTCCCAAAGGCCCTGCCTCCTAACACCGTCTGATAGCCTAACAAAGGGGGTTAGGGTTTTAACACTGAATTTGGGAGGGACACTAACATTCAATCCCTGGCACCATGTGAGAAGTGACGGTGCTTAGACCAGCGCAGTGGTGATGGGTGGTGCCCCCAGGTTACATACTCGATACATGTGAAAGGCAGAGCTGACATGTTTGCTGATAGACTGGGTGCCCAAGGGGTAAGAGAAAAAGAAGAGGCCAGAATGATTCCAAGGCTCTAGTCTCCAGAACCTGGTATGGAGAGCCCTGACTTACTGAGATAAGGGATTTCCCAGCAGGTATAGACTTGGAGGAGAAGAAATTCCAGAGTTCAGCTTTAGACATGTTAAGTTTGAGATGCCAATTAGGCGGACACATGGATGTGGTACATTTGCAATTGGGAGGGCCTATGGAGAGGACTGGCATAGAAATATAAATTTGAGGGCTGGCTCTATAGCACAGCAGTTAAGCATTGTGCAGAGGAAATCAGATTCCACATGGTCAACTTGGGTTCAAATCCTGGCCCTGGTGGCAACATGCTGGGTACATGCACATTTCAGGATCTTAATGGGACAGAGAATTGGGGGGAAAGGAATGCAGCATGACCATGCCTCTTTGAGGAGTGCTTCCTCATGGATTTTTGTCTGTTTTGCTTACTACTGTGTCCCCGAACACCTGGAACACTGCCTGCCACATTGTAGGTACTCAATAATTAATTATTAGAAGAAAATAATCGAACTGGTGCCCAGGTAATCTCTAAAATCCTGTTTGCAAGACTGTGGTTGCCTTGTTCCCTTGTGACCAAGTCTTGGTCTTATGCTCCGGTCTACGAAGGCTCTCATGGCCTATTTTGTGGCCTTCTCACCGTCCTGCTACCTGGCACATCCTCTTTACCCCAGCACCTCTGCCTTTCCTGAGTCCTTTTCGCCTGGATCTCTCTTCCTCGATTTAACAGACTAACAGATAAAAGCTAAATTAGCAGGTCTCTCTGCCTGTAAATTACCTGCTAATGAGTGTCTTTCTCACAACGAACATTTAGGCCATGCCAAAAGAAAGAGACATGTCATACTCAGGACACATGCATCCTTTGACTGGCATGGGGGAGGACACGGGCTCCCAGGCTGAAGACACTACCTTTGAGATACAAAACAGATGTGTCGTCCTCACTCAGGAAACCATCGCTTCACAAAGGAACAAAGACTTTCAAGGAAAGTTCTACTGTGACTTCAGTAAAGGCCACCAACACTTCTATTTCATACAGCATTTGCATTTTTCACTTTCATAGTACCCAAACACTCCAGGAGTTCAGCTGAAAAAAATTCTTGTGGACCTGGATGGTGGCATCATGGTGAAAATGTGACACCCTGCGAGGCTGACCTATGTAGGAAGGTTCCTGGTTCAGGTTCAGAGACCTCCCTGAGTATGCTGGGTGTGTGTGCCCCTGTCATCCAGGGCTGGCTGAGGCTGGGGTGGATCACACGGTCAAGACTCTTCCCGGTGCTGTCTCTCTGTCTCTACTCCTCATAGAAAAAAATAAATAAATGAATAAACTTAAAAGAAAACACTTTCACTTTTAAAAGTCACGAGAGCCATGCCAAAAGAGACAGCCCATTGAGAGTCAGGTAACATCCACAGGTAGGTGCTAACCCAGACAGGCACCTGGTCCGAGGCTAAGACCCCTTCTCTAGAAGCATCTTTCTATGGGTGATCAGGAGCTCCCACCTTGGCTGTGCAATGAGGAGCTTTGACCACATCCGTGCCAGACCCACCCTGCAGATTTCTGATTTCTGGGAGAGAGCCAGGCACCAGTCTGTTTGTAAAACCCCCAGGTGATTCGAATATGCAAAGAGAGTTGAAAATGACTAAGTTGGATTCATCTTTCTCACTGTTTCTATAAACCAATTCATTCGACCCCATTTGTGTCCCTCACACATAGACTCCATCCAGACCATGACCGAGACAATTCCTTTCTCTCATCATCATCTTGATTCACTTACTTCCTGTTTCATTCATTACTTTTGTCTTAATACATTTTTATTCATTTTTATGGACTAACATGTGTAATAGGGCCGCTTAAGAGAATGTGTGAATGTTCATTGATGAAAAGGAATAACTCCTGAGAAACAGTTCCAGCATTGGAGAAAATAAAACTAAAACAATACGATATTCCAAATTTCCACCAAGCTTTCCTCCCTCTGCAAACTCTACAGCAGAAATGACACTGTGCACCCTATTCTGAGAGCAACCCTATTATTGACAAAGTGGGTAAAGAGGTAAACAAAGAAAGCCATGCTCATTTCAAGCCTCTAAGAAGCACAGGCCAAAAGAAAAAATAAAATCAATCAACCTTTGCCAAGTGGAAAAGAACAAAACCAGCCAGGACTGAAGTTCTATATTCAGCTTTTCAAAGAGTATTGTGAACAATAGAAAACGAACAGTGTGTAATCACTCAAAAAGATTTGCAAAGAACGCAACAGCATCGTGCAACAGGAGTTAAGACTACTGGGTGTATGTTTACTCTGCAAGGAACAACTGGACACTCAGAACTTCATTCATAAAATGTTCTGTGTGGTTGCATTTATTCCCCACAAACCTCTTCCTCAGAGAGCCATTGGACTATCAGGAATGGTCTCCATACTCACCTTACAAATACATATATATTTAATTTGCTATCAATCAGGTACACATATTAGAGAGATACAAAGAGAGAAGGAAAGTGAGAAGGCACCCCTAGGGGGAATGACCATGCTACATTCGCTTCTCCTGCATTCTCTTGCGATTGTGGGCATGCATGCACACGTGTCCGGCTTGTTTTTTAAGTCTTCATATCCAGGACTCGAACCACTCAGTCGGCCATGTGAAAGCAATCATGCCACTTGGCTTGCCTACCTTACAAATCTTTTCAAAACACTGTCAGCAAGCACTTTAATTCCCACTTCACAGGAAGAAAAACAAGGCAGGAAGAGGTTAATTACTCTGATCAACAACATGGTAGTTAAACTGTGTCAAGCACAGCTAAAAGTAGGAAAGCAATTTTCCCTGGTGTCATTGCTAACCGAAACCTTTCCACCTATTTTCTCAAAAAAAAATCAGCAACTGGAGTTTGATGTTCTCAAGCCTAACAACTTTTTCTTCTTTTCCAAGAACTCTTTTGTGTATTCTCCCTTTGTCTTTCTTTCTCCGTACGCCTTTCTCATTTAGAAATCGCCTTAACACGGTTCAAACTGTTATAATTAGCTCCAAGGGACCATCCAAAAAGCTTTTCCTTCTACTAGGATTTGGGTGACTACATGGGTGTTGAGATGAGCAGCCATCTGCTCGGATGTGGTACTGTTCCTTATTAGATAGCAGCTTCCCTAGTGCGCCGTACATGGGTGGTGAGGGGTGGGTGGGGAGAGGGTGCGAGTAAGGGATCTCCAGAATGCCTTCCCATGAGGGGTGCTAAATGAGGTGTGTGAGGATGCCAAAGCAGAGGGGGGAAGGCTGCCCATGTGTTGGTTCTGCTAATTAGCACCATTTGAAGATAATTATGATAAGACCACACAGGGAGAGCATGATGGTTCGAGTGTAGTAGACCACTGAGTAAACAGGAGAGTGAACTACATTTCCTTAGTGATGGAAAAATCTTTTGGAAGATGGACTAAAGGAGGCTGAGGGCTTTGGTCTGTTGCAGGAACTAGAAGAAATCCAAGCACAGATGGACCACCACACTCTGATCACTACCAAACACTCCCAAGTTTCCTCCATCCATTGCAGTATTTGTTAACCAAGCAAGACTTCCACTGCAGTCTCAGCTCAAGAGAAAGATGTGGCTGGTGTCTCCCATATCTCAGTTCATTCAGAGCCACTGCCCTTAGGAGAGCCACCAGAACTAAGGAGGAGCCTGGCCCACTACGTTGGGAAGACGCTGGAAGACATGCCAGTGAAGCACAATGGCTTCCCTCTGGCACCTGCTGTCTACCCGCCCACCACACTTTCTAGTCTCTTCTGCTGGTTTTGCTTTTATCACTAAGTTCTTTGTCTTACACCAGTCCTGTGTCCTACTTCAACTCTTGCTTCCTCTGCATTTGATCTTTGTGGTGTTTCTGTCTTTCTTTCCTCCCTTCTTCTCAGATGCAGATGCAAAAACCTTGCCTCTATTTCCTAACTCAAGTCCACCATCTTCTGAGCCTTGGAAGCCACAGGCATGTGCTGGCCTTCCATTACATAGACGTCAGTCAGTTCTCTGCTGCCCCCGCCTGGCCCCTAGCAGAATCTGCAGGTGGTAATCTGATAAACAGGCCCCTCCCCTCCAACACAGCTCCATCAGATTTTGGAATTAACCCAAACTTTACTAATTTTCTTTATCCCTATCTGACTTAATTGATGGGTCCCAAGCAATTCTTAATGTCTAATGGCCAAACTGTGATCATGACTAAGTGAATTACTTTAAGGGAATTTTTAAAGGTAAGAGCTGAACAGTTGTAGCACTGTGAGCATTCGGAAAAGTCCAACCTGAAATGGCAGCTTTTTTGCTAATCACTAGAACACTGTATATAAATGTGGCATTATTGCAAAAAGTGATCACTCTGTAACATAGATTGTAGTTGTTCTCCTGTCCTTCTATTTTAAATTTTAATATTGAGGGCCAGGATAAGGAAGAAAGGCAGGGAAAGGAGAAAGAGGAAGAGCTGACTCAGCCATAGTTTCCCACACACTTCTGGTTTGTGAAGCAGCTTAGAAACTGATGAGAAAAAATTCCAGGATCTGAAGGCACCGAACTGTCCAACCATTTGTACCTAAGAGAACAGCAGGAGCATAAATAAATGCCAGACCTGTTCAGCCTCCCAACTCAAGCCCCCGGATGGATTCAGGTACACAGGAGGCCCTTAATAAGTATTTGCTGAATCAGCCAATGAACACAAATGTAATTCACAGCACTTTGTAAGCCACACACGCATTCAGCGCCTTCTAAATATTGGTTATCTTATGCATATGTAGCCTGACCCTTAGCAGCACTTGCTTAGAACACACAGGTACTCAATAGTACACGTGCTGTCCTCCATCTTGCAGCTGTAGCTAGCTCTACCTTCACACTCCATATTACTAGTTAAAAATTGGCTTGGGGTGAGAAAAACATTTATTTTCATCAATCGCCAAAGTACTTCCTTGCTCTGAAAAATGAACGGTCTGCAATAACATCTCTACATTCTGCCTTCTTTTGAATGTATTGTATTTCTCAGTGCAAATCCAATGCAGTGTTGATAATATTCTCTTGTTGGGGCCAGCATGTGGCATGGTAGCTAAGATGCTGGGTTCTCACAGGGTTCACTTTGGTTCAAGCTCCGACTCAGGTAGCTTGAAAATCACGCCTGGCCACATGTGCGTGGGTGCCCAAGATTCCGGGAGGAGAATGGAGACGGGATTGCTGCATAGCCATCCCCCAGGGAATGATTTCTCACTTTCTTTCTTTCTCCCTCTGACAAGTGTACACACCCTATGGCAAAAATCTTTAAAAAAAAATAATCTCTTGTGAGACCACAGATGGCATAATGGTTACATCACTGAACTCCCACACAGTCAACCATGGTTCAAGTCCTGGACCTGGTGGCTTAAAACTCACTCCAGGAGCATATGAATGTGTGCTTGCCGAAAATCCCCAAGGAGAGAATGGAGGTGAAGGGATTGAGTCATGGCCACCCCCTAGGGGATGATTTTTCACTTTCTCTCTCTCTCTCTCTCTCTGTGTGTGTGTGTGTGTGTGTGTGTGTGTGAATGCACATGCCCTATAGCAAAACTCTCTTTAAAAAAATTCTCTTGTCCATGCACTGATAACTGGGAAGTATTATAGTGGAGAAGGTAAGTTTAGTGGTCTTAGAATGAAACTGCAACTTAGGACCAATAGAAACATAGGCATCTCTTTAACATAATGGAGAAAAAGCACTTGGCTATGATTAGAGTCCAAGCTAAAGACATTGGGAATAGATAGGTAGATTCCACCTTTCCCAACAGAAATGACAAAATGTGATATGGAACTTTTTGTGGATTATCTTGATAGATTCAGGTTGGGGATATATAGGTTCAGAAAAATAAATCCCAAAGGCCTGATGCCACATGCTGGGAGCAGGGCTGCCTAAGACACTTTGATAGGCATTACTTTGCCATCCATTAATAGCTTGAAATTTTAACTAGTTGATGGAACAACTGACTACAATACAAGGAGGTACAATAGTTAATAAACTGGAAAGCCCAAACACAATAGTAGCTAAATATTCAAAGTAAAAACTGTTTAAAAGTGCAAAGTTTTGACTAAAATTTATTACAGATGTCAATATACCCCTTTTTAGAAGCGAATCAATGTTACATCCAATTATCTACATTTGCTAGCGATATAGATATCCTTATACCTTCCAATTAGGGAATTGTTTTTCATCTATCCATCAACTACTTAAAATATTTGATAATTAATTGGAACACAAAAAATACATAAATATCTATCTATCTATCTATCTCTATATATCTCCATACATATACAAAAGAAGTACAGTTTGCAGGCCACACAATCTGATAATAACCCAATAAAATCTGAATTAAAAGATGAAATCTTGAAAATTATAACTAACCTTAAGAATCAAAGATGATATTCAAGGTATCTTGAAGGCAATGAGAAAAAGGCTTCAGTCCAAAATCTATGGGCTATAAAAAAAGATATTTAATGCAATTTAAATACATAAAACTATATTATTTATAAAAATTTCAATATAAAATATGAAAACAGAAAATGGGCCCAGTTGCGGTGGCACACAGATAGCACTACCGCTCTGGATGCTGGAAGGCAAGCCAAGCAGACGGGTATCCTGCACACGCCTGTAATCCTGGCTCATTGGCAGGCTGGGGCAGGTGCAGTGAGACCCTGTCAGAAATACCTCTCTCTGCCTCTCTCCCTCTCCCTTCCTCTCTTTGTCTCTATCCCTGTCAGTCTCTCAAATAAAAAAGAAAAAGATTTATGATATGTGTACTTAATACTAATTTAAGACAGTAAAAAAAGAATAACATGAATCTTAAAAAGTTAAGAAAACCGGGCCAGCAGATGGCTTCGTGGTAATGTCGCTGGACTCCCACATGGCTGACCATGGCTTGAATCCCGGACCTGGGGCTTGACAATCACATGGGAAGAACAGTGGATAATGTAATGGTTACTTCACTGGACTCTTATGCAGTTGACTGCAGTTCAAGTCCTGTACCTGGCAGCTTCAAACTCACGCAGAGCAAGGGTGCATATGTGCCCAAAATCCCAAGAGGAGAACAAAGGAGAAAGGACTGCAGCATGACCATTCCCCCGGGGGAGTGATTTATTGCTCTCTGTCTCTCTTTCTCTGTCTCTCTGGAGAGTGCATGCACCCTATAGCAAAAAGTTCTCAAAAAGAAAGAAAGAAAGAAAGAAAGAAAAAGAAAGAAAGAGAAAGAGAAAACCACATCAGACGCGTGTATGTGCATGCCCAAGATCCCAGGAGGAGAATGGAGAAGGGGTTACAACATGGCCACCCTCCTGGGGGTGATTTCGTACTCTCCCTCTTACTGTCTCTGTCTCCCTCTCTCTCCAGTAAGCATATATGCCCTAAAGCAAAAGCCTTTAAAAAATAATAAGAAGAGAAATTAGAAACCAAAGCTAAAGGAAATACAGCAAAAAAGTAGAAAGAATAGGTAAATCTGAACACTCTTTTTGTGAAAGACCAATACAGTAGATCTTCTTCTTATAAACCTGGCAGGAAAAAAAAATGAAGGAAGAAATAATTAAACATACAAAACTAAGAATAAGGAAAGAACAGAGCCTAAGAGTATTGTACTTACAAACTTAAGTCAATATATAGAAAGGAAGGAAGGAAGGAAGGAAGGAAGGAAGGAAGGAAGGAAGGAAGGAAGGAAGGAGAAAGAAAGAAAGGTACCTGGCAAACTTTCCTAGTAAAAAATAAATTATGAAAATTGACCTGAGAAATGGTGGGAAAAGTGAGTAGATCAATTATCATCAATTATCATTGAGAGCAGGAAAAGTTCTTGAACAGCTATCTTTGAAAAGGAGTCTGAAACCTAGTGGAGGTCACAGCTGAGTCCTATTTAAAACATAAAGGAAAGGTAATTAGAGGAAATCTTCCTTCACTTAATACCTGTCAGCTCCGGAAGCACTGAGTTGTGTGGTGGGGACAGGAGCCCATTCACTCTCACTTCAATTCACAGTGGCATGAACCCTGGTCTCTGGAAAGAGCAGCCTTGCATATCTGCCCCAACTGGATTTTGGAAGGACAGACATGAGTTCAGTGATTAAGACAGCACGTGTGAGCCAGGCCTGGGCTGATGTCTGGCTACCCCACTGACTAGTTACTTACCCTAAAAAGGAGACAAATAGTGACCCCTACTTTTTCAGGGGTTACTAAACTGATGGAATCAGCTGCAAAGGCATGTGAAGATTTACCACTGTGCGGAGCACACAGTAAGTGCTCAGAAAGTGTCGACCATGGATAGGATTGTAATTAGCCCAGGAAAACTCCATCAGCAAAGGGGAACCAGAAGCACCCATAGCTAAAACTTCTATTCCGGCTTACCTGCCAGGACTGAGAATCCCCAGGCCTCCTCTCCAAGAACTCTTTGCTCCTTCCCTGGGCATAGGTCTCTCTCCTAGTATGTCACCTCCTGTTGGAGAACTTAAGACATTTCTCTGGCATCTGTTGTGAGCCCAAAGACCTAATTCTGCCCCTCACTTTTCTTTCTTAGCTGACAAATAAAACATATATATCTACAACATGATGTCTGGATACCTATATGCACAGTGATCTGGTTAAATCAGATTCATTAACATACCCATCCCATCACATACTTACTTTCTGTGGTAAGAACTACTCTCTTAGCTATGTTCAAGTTCTGTACCCAGGGCATTATCCCTAACTACAGTCACCATGAGTATGCTACCTCTTCAAAACGTATTCATCCTGGGGCCAGCATGTGGCATGGTGGTTAAGGGTGCTGAATTCCCATATGGTCAACTGTGGGTCACGTCCCGGGCCTGGTGGCTCACTTTCTCACTTTCTCTCTCTCTCTCCCTCTCTGGTAAAATTAAAATAAGCAAAGTTAAATAAAATAATTATTAAAAAATATATTTAAAAAAAACCTTATTCATCCTAATGAAAACTTTAGGCCCTCTGATCAACTTCTCCCAATTCTGTGCCCCCCACACCCACACCCAGGCAACCCACCATTTCCTCTCTGCGTCTATGCGTTCAACTATTTTAGCTTCCACACGTAAGTGACAGCTGATGCTATTTGTCTTTCTGTGCCTGGCATAAAGTCCTCCAGGTGCATCCATGATGTCACAAATGACAGGATTGCGACGAATAGTTTTAATTATATGTTTTAAAGTCACATGTTCATGTGCTTAAATCTCGATTAACAGGGAACCAGCAGTTAGCATAATGGCTATGTCGCTGGACTTCCACGTAGTCGACCGCAGTTCGCGTCCCGGACCTGGTGGCTTAAAACTCACGCCAGGCGCATGTGCGTGCATGCCCAAGATCCTGAGAGGAGAATGGAAGAGAAGGAATTGTGGCGTGACCATCCCCCCTGGGGGGTGATTTCTCGCTTTCTGTCTCTATGTCTCTCTGTCTGGCGAGCACACGCGCCCTATAGTGAAAATCTCTCCAAAAAAAAAAAAATCTCGATTAACAGAATTTAAGCAATTGTTGAAATGTATGAATGTCTCCTTAATATACTGATTTCAAGTGAAAAAAAAAAAAGACAGGATTGCCTTTTTACTAAAGGTTAATGAAAGCATTCCACGGTGTATACGTGCCATGTTTTCTTTATCCAGTCCTCCACTCATGGGCACTTGGCTATTGTGAATTATCCTGCAGTGACCATGGGGGTGCAGATATCTCTTCAATATACTGACTTCATTTCCTTTGGAATATACAAAAGTCCAGCTCATTTTCATAACATACTACATATATTATGTTACTGCCCGTTTAATTTTTTTTTTGAGAGTTTTTATGCTGTAAGACTCATACACTCACTAGAGAGTCAGATAGAAAGTAAAAAATCACTTCTTAGGGGGGATGGCCATGCTGCAATCCCATCCTTTACTCTCCTCCTGGGATTCTGGTGGGCATGCCCTCACATGTGCCCAGTATAAATTTCAAGATGCCAGGTCCAGGACTTGAACCGTGGGAGTCCAGCACTTTAACCACTATGCCACCTGCTAGCATGCCTGTTCACTCTTCATAGTCAAGCTTTTGCCTCCTTAGTTTCCTCAAGCAAGTTTCTCAAAGGTTTTATTCTGTATTCCTCCACCTTCCTCAATCTCTCTGTAGACGTGATATTATCGAATACCTTCTCCATGGTAAGACTCAGTCCTGTGGTTCCTCAGAAGGCTCACAGGGGGGCTCTCCCCCTTCTCCCATGCTACACCTTCCCAGAAATCAGCAGCCCCAGCCTGAAGCAATCACTTCCTAACTGGTCCTGCTCCCTTCAGGCTTCCCAGCTTCCACTACTGCCATGAATCTCTCTGAAACCCAAATCTGGCCAACACCCTGCTCAGGTACCTGCAATGGTTCCCATTTTCTATAGAATCAAGTCTACATGTCCTTAACCTGGTCTTGACCACCTTTCCAAAATAATTGCCACAAGTCAGCTTCATATAACCTGCAAGAGCAGAACCAACTTTCACTAATCCCCTAAATGTCAGCTGATTCCCACTGGCCTTATTCTCCTCTCCACCTGGAATGCAGCCAGCACTCTCTAAATGCCCTACTCCTGGCAGGTTTGAAGTCCAAGCTCAAATACCACGTAAGTAATGATCAGCCGGATGTAGTGTTTCTTTTTAAAACCTTAGCAGGAAAACCAAATGGAGGGAACTGAAAGGGAAACGGAGTATATGTTTTATCTCATTGCTATGATTTGAATGTGTCCCCTCCAAAATTCAATTGTTGCCAGTGTGGTAGTATTAAGAGGTAACGCCTTTAAGAGGTGATTTGGTCATAAGTACTCCTTCCTTACGAATGGATTTAGGTTCCCTTATAAAGGGACTTGAGAGGGGGAGTTTCCCCTTTTTGCCCTTCCAAAAATTGCACTTTTTTCATTTGAGGACATAGCATTCAAGACACCATCTTGGAAACAGAGACCCAATCTTCCAAACCAAATGTGTCAGTCTTTTGATCTTAGACTCCCCAGCCTCTAAAACTGTGAGAAATATCTAAAGAAATATCTGAAGTTAGGAAGTAATTGCTTCAGATATTATCTTTATAGATAAGTCCATCTCAGATATTTTGTGGTAACAGCACAAAATGGACCAAGACTCCCACTTAACATTGGTTTTGCTTTATTTTCACTATGAATAAGGCCTTTCTTCCCCAATCAGATCTTATTATCCTTGGGGCCAGATTTTTATCCCCTTAGCTCCTTGCTCAAGAATGCACTTAATAATGTTTGCTGACTGAATAAATATACACACACAATATG
>NW_006159444.1:5059400-5089085 GCF_000334495.1 Tupaia belangeri chinensis
ACTCTTTCCTTTCTGGATCATTCTTCCTTATCACTCTGAAAGAACAGGCTTGTCACTGAACATCTTTGTAGAAAACTTCCATGGCTCATCAGCAAACCTTTATGTCCATGATAGATTTATGGGCAACTCCTTCTTTCCATAGAAATGATTTCTTGCTATCTTAATAATGAGGACTGAGGTCCCTGGTGATGACAACTGGCCTATTCCTCGCCATCCTTTTTGCACTCCCAGGCCCTGTTTAAGATCCCATGTAAACAGTCTCCCAGGCAGTCACAGCCTGAAAACATCCACGTCTTGTTGGTTTACATTGTTTCTGGCTTAGACAGGGAGCCATATGCTGAAAACTGATAGGAGACCAGTGCTAGAACGAGGTCCAGGTATCAGCCAGACCAACTCCCTCATAACACAGATGAGTACCCTGCAGTCCAGAAGACTTTTCCAAAGCTTCGTGCTTTCAGCAAATGTTTAGTCATTTATTATGGGTGCCTTCATGGTGCTAGGTGCTAGGGCTATTACAGTGAAAAAGATAGGCCCTGTCGTCCTGCATTTACAAAGTCAACTACTAGTGGGAAAGGATAACAAAAACAATTTGAACGAAATGTCAGCAGGTGCACTGATATGTAAAATATTGATTTCTATGGGAATTGGCAGCCTCCCTGTGAAAGTGAAGGATGTTCTGTCCAAAGGAAGGATAGCGATGACTCCGCAAAGAGAAAAGAGGAAGGCTCTAGCTAGGTAGTGAGATCTGGGCCACAGAACAAATCTATGAATTTCTGTCTCTATTTTGGACTCTAGCTCTGTTGCTTACCCTCTGGTTCTCCCCTTCTAACTAACTTCCTTTGACACTCCAACTACTCTTCCATTTTCCAACCTCTTCTGCTCCTGTTCTTCCCGTCTCCTTTCTACTCTCTCCTCCTAGCCCTCCCCAGTCAGATTGCCTAGCCGCTGGCATCCACTCCTTAAGCGCTTCTAGCCCTCACACTGACTTCGCTTGGTTGAGTTGCAAAGAGTAAGAACAGAGCCTCTGTCCTGTACCATGTGCATTCAGGCATGCATTCACTCATTCACAAACACGTGCTGCCAATTGTGTTTCCTGGAACAGAAGGAGGAGGTTCCGACAGGGTGGGTAGGAGACAGCCAGGTACAGGTCTGCTTGTCAAGGAGGTGCTCCAGCTGCAGAAATAGATGTGCAAAGGCCCAGAGCTCTAGCGTTTTGAAGGAACAGAGAGCTCATGCAGTTATGTCGGGGAGGGTGGTAAAGCCACTGGAGCCAGATGGAGGAGATGGTGGCCTGGGAGCTGTGGGCACTTCTGTCATTCTCATCTGCTCGATGTCTGTGGGTGGCCCTTCCACCAGAGAATGGGAACCTGTAACTTCCCCCATGGAAATAGTTGGAAGTATCAAGAAAATGTACTATAAAGGCTTTAGTATGATAAGAACTAAAGGAAATATCTCTCCCTCCACACCAGATATACAACTCTTTTCCTCACTTTGAGCAGCTAAAAAAGAGGGCTAGTGTCTGGAATCCTCAGGCATGACACTTGTTTTTTTTCTTTTTCTTTCTTTCTTTTTTTTTTAATATCTCTGGTTCTAAGATTTAATTTTTTCAATGTAGCTTTTCTTCCTATTATAGTTTTAAATCAATTTCAGAATGCCAGTTACTTATGGAAGACACATTTCAACAATTTTCTATGAAGAGCTTGAAAAAAGATACTGAAATTAGCCAATTTCTTCTCATCACTATGGTTGTGCTAATGGAAATTTTTTTTCCCAATAATTCCTTAGTTTTTTGATGTAATTCTTTGGCCTCTAACCAAGTAAAATATAATTTTTAAGCGATATGAGAAAATGTAGAAGGAAATAACTGTCCAAGAGATTTAGATGAAATGAAATAAAATGCCTAAAATGATTTGAGAACTAGAATCGTACAGAAGTCTCATCTCTATCTCTTTGGAGAAATAATTTGAGATAATGTCTCTATATTCCCAAAAGAGAATGTGAATAAAAATTAAACCATTTCTTAATATGCCATTTTGCTGGGGAAAATGTGATAAAACATTATGTGTGAGTTGTCTTGAGGTGATTTAGACATCATTTATTTTTGAGATATTTGCAACGTTTTAAGACTTGGCATGGAAAGGGAAGGTAGTTGTATTTAGAGAAAAGAAGATGTAACAGAAGCTGTAGTGAGTGGTGTAGAAAATGGTGCTGACCAGGGAGGCGGGCAGTTGTCCCTCTACCTGGGACACACCCCCTCTAGCCTCCCTCTCCCTCAGTTAAGCCATCAATAAGAAGAGGGGGGCACGAGTTGAATATTTACCAAATCACAGTTAATCCTGCATTTAATATGAGCGGTCAACATTTATTCCCACTAGGACAAGGTGGCCGGGGGAGGGCAGGCAGAGGGAAAATGTGGCCAAGAATAAACCCTGGAGAGACAGAGGCCCAACACAGGGCCCCAGAGCTACCCTGACCTGGTGCTGTTCAGGTGGTGGGACAGCCTCACTGCCCAGTCTGGGCCTTCGGCTCTGGACCTCTGTGCTTCTGAGTTCAAAGATCATCATCATTCTCTAAAGGCATCGTCTCTTGAAAACAAAATTCCAGGAGGCCAGTTTAACAATGAAATTAACAATGATTTATAGGCCATGACAGACACTTCCAATAAACAAACCACTTAAAAAACTCAGGGGACTGGACAAAGCTGGGGTTTAGGTCCAATTCCCTGTTACTCTGCTGTTTCTCTGACCCTTCCCACCTCATTCTCTTGCTCAGTGGAGGGGCCTTCCAGCCAGGAAAATCAGAGCAGTCCAGGTCTCAGAGGCAGCTGTGCTAGAAGCAGCTGTGAGCAAAGGAGATCAGTAATTTCTACGAATTCTAACCCCCCCGCACACGCACTCACACAAATGGAATTTGAAGTGTTCACAAAACGTAATTGGATTTTTATCACTGCCATCTATTGCTGTTTATTATAATAATAGAAAGGCTACAAAAATATTTTGAAGACTACAAGTTTTTGGCAGTTACATTTGGCATGTTTTCTACCTATTTAACAATTGACAGCAGTAATTTGGAAAATATTAATTACTTTGTAAACCCAAACTTGTCATAATAATGATTATGAGTGTTATCATTCTTCTTCAATGGCCACTTTTAAAGACTATCCACAGGCTTCTTTTCCTATCTCCTTCCAATTTAAAAGAGGAGAGTTTTGTTAGAAGTGTTTAAAAGAAAGAGTTGAAAACAGATTGTTTTTAAAGCCAGTCACATCATATTTTTCTAACTGACTTTGGCAACAGCACCAATCAGTTTCTAATGGGAAAAAGAGAAAATAAAACTTTACAGACGGGGCAGGGAAGGTTAGTGTGTTATTTTTAAACTTTCAGAAAATGAGGCAATTTGGATTGAGGGAAACAATGGACGAGTTTTTGTCAGACAGGTGCTGTGTGTATCAACTTGTTTGGGTGTTCAATTGTTCCTCTTTATCAGATGGGCTTTGGAAGAGGGATTTTGGCAGGTCACTCTATCAGAGATAAATCTGTACCTGGTATTTTTCAACCAAAAGAAAAATTGTCTTCTCATTATCTAAATCTTCATCCTTATCATAATCTAATGTATTTTTAGTAACTATTTAT
This sequence comes from Tupaia belangeri chinensis, assembly GCF_000334495.1. Lineage (NCBI taxonomy): Eukaryota > Metazoa > Chordata > Mammalia > Scandentia > Tupaiidae > Tupaia > Tupaia belangeri. The sequence continues at coordinate 5,063,033 of NW_006159444.1, forward strand.
TTAGTGATTGCTTTTCCATAAGCTACAGGGTTTAATCACAAATGATTTAGAAATTATATGAACATCAGTGATCCTTAAATTCTCTAATTTAAATGACTGTAAAATATGGTGTTGGTGTCCTTGTTTATTTGCTCTTAACAATGATTGACCCTTCTTCCAGTAATCCATAAAAGCAGTGTTCCCTTTCAACTGGTGATGAGGTGAATTTTCAGCAGATCCTACAAACTAAATCTGGTTTTCTCCATGGAATCTGTAATATACTCAGTTCTAAGTCACCACTGAATCTCTCTCCTTTTCTTCAAGTTATGCTTACCTTTATTCACTTAGCAAGAATGTGATGTTAACTGTCACAGCATCAAAGAATATAAACCAAAGGGCAGTAGGCAAGTTCTTAAAACAGATCCAGGGACCAGCCCAGGGCCTGGTGGGTAAGGCAGCTGGATCCCACTTGGCTGACAGTGCAGCTGAGTCCCAGCAGCTTATAAAACACACCAGGTAAGTGTGCATGCACGTCCAAAATCCAAGAGGAGGGAGGGAGAGAAGGAGGAGATGGGGTTATGATATGACCATGCCCCAGGGAGATGCTCTCTGGTTTTTCCTCTCTCTCTCTAAAATAAGAAAATAAAATAAAATAAAAAAAGCAGATCCAGAAGCCCTTACTGAAAAACACCTATCAACAACAGGTTCTGGACCAGAAGAGCCATAAAAAAAGTACCACAGGGGGAAAAAAAAAAAGTGATAGCAAAAGACACGATCTCTTTAGAGAGAACTAAGTTTGAGTCAATACTAGTCAGTTTCTTACTGAAGGTCCTCATCAAGTTCTAGACAACTTGACTAATTTCCAGAAACCTCACTCGGTCTCAGCACAGAAAATTTTGAAATAAAGGTGATGAGTGGAGCCAGCCCCAGAGGACCAGCCACGCAGTTTGAATCCTGGCCCCGGAGGCTGGTAAAACATACTGAAAAAATCTCAACAGGATGGAAAGATGCAGAAAAAGGGACGGCACCATGACACAACCCATTACAGGGTGCCTCTCCCTCCGTGTCCCCCGGCAAGCACACGTGCCCTCTGAAAACATTTTTTTTTAAGTGATGAGTAGATAAACATGAATGACATTTTGAAGCATCCAACCCACTTTAGATCTAAGGCCCTTAATGAATTAATTATTTTTATTTTTATTTTTTTTAGAGAAAGAGATTTTTATTATATGGCACATGTGCTTGCCAGAAAGACAGAGAGAAACAGAAAAACAAAAAGTGAGAAATCACCCTCCAGGGAGGATGACCACACTACAATCCTTTCTCATCCATTCTTCTCTTGGGATCTTGGGCACACATGCACACATGCCTATTGTGAGTCTCAAGCTGCCAGGTCCAGGATTCAAACTATGGTCAACTACTGAGAGTCCAGCAATGTATCCATAACGCCATCTACAGGTCTCTAACTAATTTCTAAGCCATCTCCTTATTGTAATGGAAACAACTTCTCAGACCCCTGCCCTACCAGAAGCTGAATGACATGCTCTAATTTTCCTACCAAACATGATTGAAAAACCACTGAAAAGGAAGCCAAGTCTCAAAGAGATAGGAAAGAGGCCCAAGACAAGAGCCTGCAGCCCAATCCCTCCTGACCAGAGAACTAGAGGAACCTCTGTTTAACAGATAACAAGGAGACTCAGAGAGTTGGAGATGCCTGCACAGGGCTGTGGTCAATTTGCAACTGAATCATTCTTAGCACCAAGTCTCCTGAGGCAGAGTGGGCACACTTCCCATGACGTAGAATAAACAATGACTTCATTTACTAGCTCCTTGAAAGCTCAACAAGAATTTTCTAGAGAAGGATGGGGAAAATCCACGTTTTTCTCTTATAAGCAAAACCTTTCACATGCTAAAGACTTTTAAAACTACTTTTTTGCTACTCATTTTGAACAGAAATTGAGAAGTGACACAATTATTACTTGGTACTATTTCTTGTGTCCTTAGCCTAAGGGGCCTTCTTGGAAGGGGAGAAGAACCTCCTCAGACTCCTCGTAGTTCATGTCCTCCCCCATCCTCTCCGATGGTCCTCTCTGCTCTTCACCTTGCCCTCTGAAAACATTTTTTTTTAAGTGATGAGTAGATAAACATGAATGACATTTTGAAGCATCCAACCCACTTTAGATCTAAGGCCCTTAATGAATTAATTATTTTTATTTTTATTTTTTTTAGAGAAAGAGATTTTTATTATATGGCACATGTGCTTGCCAGAAAGACAGAGAGAAACAGAAAAACAAAAAGTGAGAAATCACCCTCCAGGGAGGATGACCACACTACAATCCTTTCTCATCCATTCTTCTCTTGGGATCTTGGGCACACATGCACACATGCCTATTGTGAGTCTCAAGCTGCCAGGTCCAGGATTCAAACTATGGTCAACTACTGAGAGTCCAGCAATGTATCCATAACGCCATCTACAGGTCTCTAACTAATTTCTAAGCCATCTCCTTATTGTAATGGAAACAACTTCTCAGACCCCTGCCCTACCAGAAGCTGAATGACATGCTCTAATTTTCCTACCAAACATGATTGAAAAACCACTGAAAAGGAAGCCAAGTCTCAAAGAGATAGGAAAGAGGCCCAAGACAAGAGCCTGCAGCCCAATCCCTCCTGACCAGAGAACTAGAGGAACCTCTGTTTAACAGATAACAAGGAGACTCAGAGAGTTGGAGATGCCTGCACAGGGCTGTGGTCAATTTGCAACTGAATCATTCTTAGCACCAAGTCTCCTGAGGCAGAGTGGGCACACTTCCCATGACGTAGAATAAACAATGACTTCATTTACTAGCTCCTTGAAAGCTCAACAAGAATTTTCTAGAGAAGGATGGGGAAAATCCACGTTTTTCTCTTATAAGCAAAACCTTTCACATGCTAAAGACTTTTAAAACTACTTTTTTGCTACTCATTTTGAACAGAAATTGAGAAGTGACACAATTATTACTTGGTACTATTTCTTGTGTCCTTAGCCTAAGGGGCCTTCTTGGAAGGGGAGAAGAACCTCCTCAGACTCCTCGTAGTTCATGTCCTCCCCCATCCTCTCCGATGGTCCTCTCTGCTCTTCACCTCATAAGCCACTTGGGGTCAGGAACAAGGGGATTGGGAGATGGCAGCAGGGGTCCCAGGCAATTAGGACAGACGTCAGTGAAGCTCAAGATTCAGATTAACCTAGATCTGAAGCCTGGTTTCCCCACTCCCCAACATGTTTCTTTCTTCTATAAGCAAGAGACACAGCATCCCTGACAGGGACCTGACACCCACCCCCAGCCTCAGTCAATCTCAAATCATGGCACCCTTTTGTCCAGTATACTCAGGGAGGTCTCAGGACCCGAACCTGGAACCTTCCCATGTGGGTCAGCTCACAGCTTGGCATGTTGCAGCTGTACCACTGTCCTCTACTGCCCAACTATTTATTAGGGAAAACTTTACTTAACTCCCATTTCTTGCCTCTAAAATGATGTTCACTCCAAGGTAGGTATGAAGATAAAATGAAATAGTTCTCAGTAAATGTTGACCACAGTTATTATTTCCCAGGACTGAAAGTAGACCTGTGTTGTCCATAAAAACTGCACACTGACGACTAAATAGCTGAGTGACTCTTCGACTTCTGTGATGGGTGGTAGGCCGAGCTAATGAACACCCCCCACATGCAGTGTGAATATGCAAGGTATTCCTTCTGGAAAAAGAAATGTAATACTCTGTAAAGATATATGCGATTCAATGTAATATAAACCAGATTTTGATAATAATAAATTTAAAAAGTTTCTTAAAAAATAAAACTCTCACAAGCTCTCACTAAAAAAAAATATATAACTGGATTTCTACTGTATATATTCTTCTGAGATTTGCTGTTTTTTTTTTCTTTTTTGCTCATAATTACGTTTTGAGGAATTTCACATTTTTTTAATTTAATCCTCATGACAACCCTATGAACGAGGTTTTGCAATGAGGAAACTGAGGCTTGAAAGGACAAATAGTTCAACCAGCACTACTTTCTAATGAGAAGCAGAGGTAGATCTAACCATCTCAAGGGCTAGCCCCTCATATACTGACAAATAACCACTGTTCAACTTGTCAGAAAACCACAAAGAGTAAGAAAAATCAAGTCAGTGAGTAGTCAAGTTAAGAGTGCCAGAACAGTTATGTCTTTCCATGCCTAAACTGTGCTGTGTTCATTAAAGTTGCCAGGACAAGTCATAAAGTCTTGGGTTTATTGAGAATTTCACATTTCTCCCATAGAATGTTTGTGTTAATGTATCCTATGAAATGAGTGTACAGAACTGACGTTTGTCCTGCATTTTTGACACTGTTGAACTCCAAAGTGCCAACCTAATGACTATGCAGACTTTCTATCAGAAGATGGACATGTCACATGTAGTTATGTCTTAGCAATACCTTTATTCTTTTTACCATGTTAAAGTTAAGTCTCAGGGAAAGCAGGGGCATAGTGGTTAAAGTGCTGGACTCCCACACAACCAACTGTGGTTCAAGTACTGGACCAGGTTCAAGACAAACCTCGGTGCCAATGTATTTTTAGTTATTAGGAACTAAATGCCAGGGCCAGCCCATGGCATGATGGTTAAGGTGGCTGGATCCCACATGCTGGGTATGTGTGCATGCCCAATGTCCTGAAAAGAGAATGGAGGAGAAGGAATTACAGCATTTTCATCCCCTTAGAGGATGACCTCTCACTTTCTCTCTCTCTCTCTCTCTCTCTCTCTCTCTCTCTCTCTCATTCTCTCTGTCTCTCTCTCCAGGAAGCACACACACCCTATATCAAAAATCTAAAAAAAAAAAAAGAGAGAGAGAGAGAGAAAGAAAAGCTAAGTCTTTCACACAACTATCAACAGTAATGAACCATTTCAAGGTGTTAAAAACTATGATGCCTAATCATTCATGCCTTTTACCTCCCTAATTTGGCATTAATAATCAGCTATCTCCTCTTTTCTGGCTAGAACCATGGAGGGCGTTCAAGAGAAAAAAAAAGAAGGCTCCTTCTCCCACAGAAGCCACCAAGAAAAAGGATCCTGCTGAGCCAGAAACTCTTAAGAACAAGCGAAGGAATTTTGCAGAGCTGAACATCAAGCTCCTGAGAAAGAAGTTTATGCAAAAGATGTTTCGAAAGGCAAGGAGGAAGCTTATCTATGAAAAAGCCAAGCACTATGATAAGGAATATAGACACATGTACAGAACTGAGATTCGCATGGCATGGCCAGGATGGCAAGAAAAGCTGGCAACTTCTATGTACCTGCAGAACCCAAATTGGCATTTGTCATCAGGATCAGAGGTATCAATGGAGTGAGCCCAAAGGTTCAAAAGATGTTGCAGCTTCTTTGTCTTCGTCAGATCTTCAGCAGCACCTTTGTTAAACTCAACAAGGCCTCAATTAACATGCTGAGAATTGTGGAACCATATATTGCATGGGGGTACCCGAACCTGAAGTCAGTCAATGAACTGATCTACAAGCATGGTTATGGCAAAATCAATATGAAGCGAATTGCTTTGACAGATAACTCTATGATTGTGCAATCACTTGGTAAACTTGCCATCATCTGCATGGAGGACCTGACTCATGAAATCTGTACTGTTGGAAAACACTTCAAAGAAGCAAATAATTTCCCTTGGCCCTTCAAATGATCATCTCCACGAGGTGGAATGAAGAAAAAGACCACCCATTTTGTAGAAGGTGGAGATGCTGGCAACAGGGAAGACCACCAGATCAACAGACTTATTAGAAGGATGAGCTAAGGTATCCACCATGATTATTTCTGTAATCTGGTCAGTAAATAAACAATGGCTGTTTTCAGACTGCAATATATTATTGTATTAGTAACTTTTTTGGTAACTTGTCTCTGCCTTGCCTTAACTATTATGGCACATCTTGGTGCTTGGTAAAATTAAGCCAAAACTTCTGTAAGACTAGGGTCTATTTTTTAATTTTGTGAAAATCGCTTTAGGGACTGTTGAAGGCTTTTCCTACACCAGAAAGGCCTAATGTTCCCCCTTTCAAATTTTGCTGAGTAAAAATGGGTTTAGTCAAAGAAAACTTATTTCAAGGCATTCATGCAAGATTTGTAGGTAAGGTAATAAAATAAAGGTCAGTTCACAAAAAAAAAAAAAAAAGCTATAAACTGTTATGAATTTTAGGGTAGCCATTTGAATTGAGTTATACATCAGACATATTCATTTTCTTTGTTTTTTTTGTTTTTTAATAAACTTGAGATTCATACTACCGACATTTAAAGTGTGTTTTGAGTGGAATGCTCTTGGTGAGGTTCGAGTGTTGGTAGAGAAGACTTTTGCCCAATGACTTACTCCTGTCAAGTGTCTAATTTCTAGATCCTGCCCACAGCTTGGTAATGGAACCTCCTTTCAGAGGCTGGATCTCAGAGTTCTAGAGACAAACCTGGGTGCCAATGTATTTATAAGCTATTAAAACCTCAATGCCAGGGCCAGACTGTGGCATGGTGGTTCAGATGGCTGGATCCCACATGACCAACTTGTAGTTGGCCCAGCTCAAGTCCCACACTCAGAGGCTTGAGAAACACACCAGGTGTGTGTGCATGCATACCCAAGATCCTGAAGAAGGGGGGAATGGAGGAGAAGGGATTGTGGCATGATGACATCCTTTAGGGGAGGTGCTTTCTTACTTGCCCTCTTTCTGTGCCTCTCTGGCAAGTGCACGCACCTTTCAGCAAAAAAATTTTTAAAAAGAAACTCAATGGGAAAAAGGATGAGACACTTACATCATTGGACAAACTAAGTGAGAAACCACTTTATAAATGGAACTTTGCAGGGTGAACACTGGAACCAGAAGACAAGATGTTCTTGGTTAATTTCCAGTAGGAGAGCCTTGCCAGGCGAAGGCATCCCACTCACTAGTAGTCAATGCTTGCCTGGCATTTTCTCATTCAAACCTCTTGGACTTTCCTCCACTATGTCCCAGGCTAACTACTTTCAGAGAATCTTTCCTGGCTTACCTCTGCACATATGTAATATAGTCTTTGACAACAGGGTTCAGACCCAAGGGTGGCTGCTTTTCTAACTCTGTGACCTCAGTGAGATACATAAGTCCCCTTAACCTCTTTTTTCTAATCTGGGAAGCAAGAATAATACTTTCTCCTCTCAATGCTGCATGAGGATGAAATGAGATAATAATTATAATACACTTAGAACAGTGCCCACTACATAGTAGATGATTTATGTATGGTATCTACTATTCTTTTTATGTAACAATGTTAAAAGCACATATTGTTTGTAAATATTTATTTAATCGTGGCAATTAGCTTTTCTGTAAAAGGGAAGACAAAGTGATGTTATTTATTCAGTGGAGAGAATAATAGTTCTTAGAATAATGCTTGGTGCATACTGAGGATCAGCTATTTTTGTTGAACAAAGGGTATTAATGGGTAAATTTTTTTTTCTTTTTTTGGAGAGGTTTTTGCGCATGTGCTTGCCAGAAAGACAGAGAGAGACAGAGAGACAGAAAGTGAGAAATCACCCCCCAGGGGGGATGGTCATGCCACAATCCCTTCTCCTCCATTTTCCTCTCGGGATCCTGGGCATACACGCACATGTGCCCAGCGTGAGTTTAAGCCACCAGGTCCGGGACTCAAACCACGGTTGACTACATGGGAGTCCAGCGACATAGCCATTACGCTAACTACTGGTCCCATGGGTACAATTTTACCAAAACCGTGAACAACAGTGCTAGGTGTGCTCCTGTGTAGGTGAGGCTATTACATATAATATATAGGTGAGGATATTATGTATAATATACGTCTTAAATCCAGAGTGCAGATGTACAGAATGGGAGAGGACTTTAACATCTTTAAATACTTTCCTAAGCCATTTCATCTACATGAAAAAAAAAATATTTAAAGAAACTGAAAAGGTCAAACTAACCTGAAACCCTACTTTACTGACAACTTTAAGCTACCTTTCATATATTTCATCATACCATAATCAGAACCATCAACAAATATTTACTGACCGCTTCCTGCACTTAAGACTCTGTGGTATGGGCTGCATTTATATTCAGTGATATCTAGAATCACCTAGAATATATTAAATGATTGAATGATTGAAATCTAATGGAAGGGGATTGCTGGTGGCATGGTGGTTCTAGAGACTGGCTCCCACATGGCCAACTGGGCAATTCAAGTCCTGGACCCAGTGACTTGAAAAACATGCTGGTGCCTGACCAAAATCCGAAAAGATGAATGGAGAAGAGAATGCAGCATGGCTATCCTTTCTGGAGATGCTTTCTCACTTTCCCTCTTTCTCTCTCTCTCTCTCTCGTGAGTACATGTGCCCTACAGCAAATTCAAATAGATGAAAAAGTAAGTGATTAAGGAGACAGATGGCATAAAAATAAATCTGTGCAAAAAAAAAATCTTAAAAAAGTAACTCACGAAAATTTCCAATGTTTTTGGAAACGTGCTTATTTTGCTTTAAAATTAAAATATATTTTAATCATAAAACTTAAAGACTGGCCTCACAGACTAGTAGTTAAGGGAGCCAGATACTGCATGGCCTACAGTAATTGAATCCTACCTCCCCCCAAGCTTGCCTGTGCCTCCCTGGAATCCCAGGAGGATGGAGAAATGGAGGAGAAAGGATTCAGTGTGAACACACCCCACTGGGGAGTGCTTTCCCTTCTCTTGGTCTTTTTGTCTCTTTCTGGTGAGTGTGCTCACCCTCTGACAACTCAAAAGAAAAAAAAAAATAAAGCTTAAGATAAAGGATTAACAACTCCTCAGTCATTACGAAGTTTTTGGCCAAATACAGAAGAAAAACAATAGGAAAATGCAATATTCAATTTTTACATGCATAAAAACCCCAACAAATTTTATTTGGTTTAAACTTAACTTCAATAGGCCATTTTTTTAAAGCTGAATACATAATCGTGTATATGTAACACTTACAGCCAGCCCATCTACAGTAGATTCATTCTAAAGCCCTCTGGAGCTTTTCTGGAGTCACGGTATATTTGAAGGAAAAAAAAAAAAAAAAAAAACTACATCCTGTTTAAACAAAGGGATTGAAAATTAACACAAAAAGTTGAACAATGATGTGGAAAATTCCACTCAACACATTTCATTAAGGAACAAAAATTTAAATGAACATGGTAGATTCACTCCAGTAAACATGTTAGCTCAGTGATATCATCCAACAATAAAATTTAAGGATAATTTTCCCTAATACAGGGTTCATTTTGCTCAAAATATTAGGCAATATAATTATCACTCTAAGTATTTAACTTTGCAATAGATTAGAATAATTTTAATGTAGGACCAGCAGTTAGCATAATGGCTATGTCGCTGGACTCCCACGTAGTCGACCTCAGTTCGAGTCCCGGACCCGGTGGTTTAAACTCATGCCGGGCATGTATGCATGCATGCCCAAGATCCCTAGAGGAGAATGGAGGAGAAGGGATTGTGGCGTGGCCGTCCCCCCTGGGGGGTGATTTCTCGCTTTCTGTCTCTCTGTCTCTCTCTGTCTGTCTGGTGAGTGCACGTGCCCTATAGCAAAAACCTCTCCAAAACAAAATTTTTAAAATTTTAAAAAAATTTGAAAAAATATTTAAAAGAATCATTTTAATGTAATATAAATTACAATGACTAAAATTTTATTTTAAAGGTTAATATATCTAAAAGCTGCCCATTTGATTGATTTTCCTTTTTCAGCAATAACGGTGGACCTTAAACTTTGAAATTCATCTATACTTTGCTCTGTATTTTCAAGGCAATTTAAAATTTCCACACGTAAAATTTTACAACTATAGATCTAAAGCGCAATTTTTAAAGAAAGTTGTGTGATAACCTTACCTGAAAAGACAAAAATTAAAACAGAAGAAAATGTGTTCCTTGTGTTTAAGACACAGGCAAACTTAATTTAGTTGAATATGGTTGTTTAGACATCATCACTTTACAGTGCAGAAATATTAATTTTAAAGATTATCATCATAAATTAGGAGCACTGAAAATCCAGGCACCATTTACGCCTTTGGAAACATCAACCTAGACATCACTTTATGAGACTCTCATTCTCTCTTCTGTGTATGACTTTAACATGGTCTCAGAGGCCTTGGTCTGGAAATATTCTTCATAGCAATTACAATATTAGGTTACACAACACACATTTAACAGAGTAGAAAAATTAAAACTTACCTTTTTTGGGAGGTGGGAAATATGGTTTCCAATCAAATGGATTAGAATCAGATTGTGGAAATATTTGAAACTACAAGTTCATTTATCGAACTGATTGGAACCTTAGAACCTACCAAAATAAAATCTATTAACCAAATATTGTTTTTGTAATAAGTTGCACAGTTTGTTCAGGCATTGGTAACATGCCTGGAGAGTCATTTCGGCTTTCAGATAAATTTTGTTTACTGATAGAAAGCATAGAACGAGTGTCAGTTGGGGTCAGGCACAGCAGTGGTCAAATGCAAAACTCCGTGAGACAATCCCACATGGATAGGTTCCCAGTTCAAGCCCAGAGAACTTTCTGAGTGTACCAGGTACACGATTTCCCACGATCCAGGACTGGCAGAAAGCTGCGGGTGGATGACAATGTTGGGATCCTGTGTGCATGCTCGCTCTCTTTCTTCCTCATGGAAGAAAAAAGTAAACTTAAAAATAGGCCATTAGTCATTTTCTAAAGGACAGCAAAGGCACTCTTCTGAGTGAGGAGAAAAGCCTACCAGCACTGGCATTGTGAAAGTCTGTGAAAATGTGGCAAAGCAGATAGCAAGCTTCTAGTCTAAGCCCTGGAACTGAAAAACTGTAGATAGAAAGGACATCCTCGAAAATGCTAATGTGATGGACAGAGGGCTATTATTCCTCATACATAAAGTGCTCATACAATTCCATTTTAAAATAGAACGTGAGATCCAGCAGGTGGCTTGGTGGTTAAGGCACTGGATTCCCACACGGCTGACCATGGTCTGCATCCTGGACCTGTTGGCTTAAAAATCACACTGGGGATGTGTGTGTGTGTGTGTGTGTGTGTGTGTGTATTCAAAATCCCAAGAGGAGAATAAAGGAGAAGGGAAGAAGGGATTTTGGTGTGGCCATCCACCCAGGGTGTGATTTCTCACTGTACTGTTCTCTCTCTCTCTCTCTCTCTCTCTCTCTCTCTCTCTCTCTCTCTCTCTCTCATTCTCTCTCTCTGGCGAGTGCACATACCCTATGACAAAATCCTTTTAAAAAAATACGAATAAATAAACTTTCCTTTCAAAAAAAAAAAAACAAAGATCATGTGAACAGAAAAACTAGCAAAGATTTGGAAAAGACAAAATACTACTGAAAAATAAAAAGAAAAAAAGAATGACTATGTCATGCTTACATTTCTTACCTTAGTGCCTAGAACATAGTAATCACTCAATAAATGGCAGCTCTTTTTAAAAATAAAAAAAAGCATAATTTTTAAAAGATCAACCCCACTATTAATCAAAGAATTTCACATTTTAAAAACTGTATGCAGGACCAGCAGTTAACGTAATGGCTATATCACTTGACTCCCATGTAGTCAACCGCGGTTTGCATCCCAGACCCGGTGGATTGAAACTCACGCCGGGCGCATGTGCGTGCATGCCCAAGATCCCAAGAGGAGAATGGAGGAGAGGGGATTGCAGCGTGGCCATCCTCCCTGGGGGGTGATTTCTCGCTTTCTGTCTCTCTGTCTCTCTCTGTCTGTCTGGCGAGTGCACGTGCCCTAACCCCCCCCCCCCACAAAAAAAAAAAAAAAAAAAACTGCATGCTACCAGGTGTTTCTCTGTTCTGTTTTGTTTTGATTTTGACAGAGGGCATGTGCACACACCAGAAAGAGACAGAGAGAGAAAGCGGGAGTGAGAGAGAAAGCATCTTTTTGGGGGAATAGTCACATTGCAATCCCTTTTCCCCCACCTCCACCTTCTTTTGAAATTTTGAGCATACACTCACATATACCCAGAGTGCCTTTCAAGCCACCAATCTGGGATTCAGACCTCACAGTCCTTTAGACCCAGCTCCTTAACCACCAAGCCATGGGCTGGCGTACTGTCCATTTTTAAATTATATGTATGGTGGTGATGGTGTAGGAAATAGGCATTCTCAAAGACTTTGGTAGACAGGTAAACTGTTACAAACTTCCTAGAGCTATATCACTTCGTCTCAAGATCTTCAAATAGTCAAGGAAAAAGAAAACTTTCTATTTTCTCATCTACAGTTCAGAAAAATACAATAAAAAACCACCTCATTCATAAAAACAAAAAGAGAAATACAATTCCAGGATGTATATTTAATAAGACTGAATAGAAGATAGATAGATGATGAGATAGATGATGGGTAGATTGGTATAAATAGATGGATAGATAGACGATATAGATAGAGAGTAGATAAAGCATCTAAAAGAATACAGAAAGGTATAGATTAAAATATATATAATAAAATATAATTCTGTAAATGTAACTATAATTCCAAAGTTATTCTCTAAGGGGAGGTCTTCTAGACAAATAAACACATAAGAATAGTCTAGACCTATCTATGTTTATTTTTTTACTTGCCAGAGGATGTGTGCTCATGTCAGAGAGAAACAGAGAGAGGGAGAGGAAGAAAGAACCTCCCCAATGGGATGTGGTCATTCCACGGTCCCTTCTTCTCCATTTCTCCATCCTGTCTAGATTTGGGACACATATACACAAGTGACTAGTGTGTTTTTCAAGGCCCTGAGGCCAGGACTTGAACTGTGGGTGGCCATGTAAGATTCAGCTCCCTTAACTACTAGACCATGGAATTTATTATCTTCATGGTGACTGAAACTCTAACCCCATGCTTTGACCTTATTATTTCATCTAAAAGTAAGCTTCATCTGATACTAAAATAACTAGACAACTTTTTTTTCCATCTTTTTAATACTGTTTTTTAATACTTTAGGTATGCTCTGAAAAGCATACATCTAAACTTTTAAGAAACCTGATTAGGCAGTGCCTTCCTTTCAATTGGTAAGTTTAATTCATTTATACTTATTGTAGTAGGCTAGTGATACATTTGTGCATCTTTCTACCATTTTATTTGACTCTTTTGATTCGATTTGCTGTTTCTAATTTTTGTAGTCCTTCCTTTTTTTTGTTTTTTAAACTTTTATATCTATATCTTCTCTCTAACAAGTCAAGAATTAGGCATAATTCACAAACTGGGCCTTATCCAACATCTTCATCAACTCTCCTAATGTTAATTAGAGGGTAATTTCAAAAGTTCATGGAATAATAGAATTAGAGTATGAATTTATTTTGGTGCAAAAAAAATTTTTTTTAATTCATGTGCAGTTTTTTCAGGATACTCATTTTCCATGAACTTTTGAAAGCCATTTGTTTGATGTAGAATTTTAAGTCTGAATAATTATGAATAAAGTTTTTTTTTATGGGTTTTTTTTTGGTATTTATTATAACATTAAGTCAACAAACTTTAGGATTTTTTTTTTTTACTTTTGCCAGAGGGTACATCAGAAAGACTAAGAGAGAGAGGGAGAAAGAACCCAGTGGCGCATGCTCATACCACAAACCGTTCTCCTCCAATTCTCCATCCTGTCAGGTTTTGGGGCTCACATGCATATGCACACACACATACACACATGCACACACACAGGGCCTGGTTTTCCAGGATCCAAACCACCACAGTCAGCTCCCTCAACCATTAGGCCACAGAGCAGGCCCTACAAAGGTATTCGTTCATCTTTATTTCAACACATTTCCTTTGTGTGTGGGTGTGTGTGTGTGTGTAAAGGTGGAAGGTCTTGAGTACTAGAAGAACCACTGTTGGCCATTTCCTGCCCCTTTGAATACCCTCTTCTGTCAATGTTTCATTTCCAGCAGCTGCCAGGCAGCCATCCATGGCGGTCCACTGCCACCCTCATTCCTCCTCCAGGACTTCTAGACGGCTCTTCTAGGCTCTGAAATGTTCTGAGCCACAACTTTGGCGAAGGCAGAACTCAGAAGCGTTCTTTACTTTCTCATCCTGTAGCCACACCTGAGGCCCTCTGGGCTGCAGCCACCACACTCAATGCACACACACAAACTCATTCACACACACCACGCATGCATGCACACACACAATTCAAAGCAACCTGCAGGTGTTTTTCAGTCTTGCTTTTCTTCAAACTTTCTCCAGATGTGACAAATGAGATCCAGTGGGCTCTGGTAGTTCCACCTCTTACAAGATTCCAAGCCTTAGAAAATTGTAGCTATAGAAACATCCCTCACAAGATTTTATATTAAAGTATTATTAACAAAAAAAAAAAATGGCCAGCTCGGTGACACATGAGTAATGTGCTGCTCAAGAGAAGGCAGATCTCACAGGGAGACCATAGTTCAAATCCCTGGCCCAGTCATCCTGAAATATACTAGACACATGCCCCAGTACCCATGATCCATCTGGCTGGAGGACTGGAGGGAGAGAATTACTGGGTGACTGGACCCCACGGGTGTGTGTGTCTCTCTCTCTTCTAGCCTTCTCTTCCTCTCTCACTCACATGTACCTGTACACTATCTTGAATTTAATATATATATATATATATATATATATATTTATATATATATATATATTTCAATCCTTAGTAAGATTTTTAAGAAACAAATTTTACATATTCATAGATAGACTTCAATGCAGTTTCACTTGCAGAAAAATAATCAAAGAATGTGGGGAAATAATCTTAATATACTGATATATAAAAAATATCCATTTACAAAGCAGATTTACAATATGATTTGAATTCCAGATACACACACACACACACACAACATACACAAGCTCACATGCAAATAAATACTGTAGAGTGTGTGCAAAAGCTGTTGAGACTAGAATAAACCCTATGGTCCATTTACAGTATTCTACTAATGTCAGTTTTCTTATTTTAATAATATACTACTAGCATATAAAATGTTATCATTGGAAGAAGATGGGGTAAAATTTACATGAGAATTCTGTGCATTTTTTTAAAAACTTTTATTCACTTCTTTTTTCCATGAGAGAGAGAGACAGAGGCAAAGACAGAGAGACAGCACTCCCAGCAGGGTCTCAATGCCATAATCCACCCCAGTCTCCACCAGCCTGAATCAAAGCACATACATGGCCAGGGTGTTCATGGAGTTCTCTCCAGATACAAGCTGGAACCTTCCCAAGCGGGTCAGTTCACAGAGCATTGGATTTGCGCTTTACTGCACTGTCCAGCACGTGTCTGCAATGTTTTTGAAACTTCTTGTGGCTCAACACCTATTTTAAAATAAACGGTTTTTTAAAGTACTCATTATAGGGCCAGCAGTCGGGTGAAGGTTAAGACAGCTGGATCCTCTATGGCCAGCTTCACAGATTGAGTCTCACAGCTCAAGAACACACTAGGCGCATGTGTGCGCGTGTCCAGAATCCTGAGAGGAGATGGAGGAGAAGGGATTATGGTGGGCCGTTCCCCTGTGGGGTGATTTCTCACTTTCCCCCTTTCTCTCTGTCTCTCTCCAGAGGACACATACACCTGATTGCAAAAATGAAAGAAAACAAAAAAGAAAAAAGAAAGGACACATTATAATATTCCTTTTGTAAGGGGGGAGGGAGGAGGACCATTTGGCAGCTATTCCTCCTTTCTGAGACCACTTGATTTTCCTTTGGACAACCAAAGAATAAACAGCTCTGCACTGTGGACAGACTCTAAGTCAAGAGGCTTTCACATCTCCACACCAAATGCATTCACAGAGTCTATCCCAGAGACTTCGATAAACACACTCCCCACAGTCAGGGATGCACATCCCACTGGTCCCATCAGACCTCGTCCTGGGCACGTTCCATCATGATCAGACAGGGAAAGGTGGCGGAGGCTGTTTGTTCCCAAGTAACCTGAGTCCAGTCTTTCGATTGCTTTTTATTCTATGATCTATTAAGCACCTATTCATTATGTTCACTTTTGTTTGAATTAGCTGAAACAAATCAAGAATTGTAACTGCGAAATGGCGCCATATCGATCCCTGTACTAAAACAAAGATGTTGGTGAACATGTCCTACTGTGAACTCCCTTTGTATTGGGGCAATTTGTCATGGGCTCCTTTCTCTGAATGAAGACTCGGATTAAAATGTTCCCCAAATCTAATAACATTTTCTCACTTGTGTCCGTTGGGTCTCCAGACTGCTGCTTGTACCAAGTGGTTTTGTCTCTAGAGGAATTTTTTGGTCAAACAGACTTTAGGATGATTGGTTTCACCTCAAAAAAAATTCTCTATCAATAGAAAGAAAGAAATCCCTGGCCCTTCACTTAAGCAAAAGAAACATTTTTTTTTTTTTTTGGAGAGATTTTCACTGTAGGGCGCGTGTGCTCACCAGACAGACAGAGAGAGACATAGAGACAGAAAGCGAGAAATCACCCCCCAGGGGTGATGGCCACGCCGCAATCCCTTCTCCTCCATTCTCCTCTCGGGATCTTGGGCACGCACGCACACGCACCCGGCATGAGTTTTAAGCCACCGGGTCCGGGACGCGAACCGCGGTTGACTACGTGGGAGCACAGCGACATAGCCATTACGCTAACTGCTGGTTTCCAAAAGAAACATTTTTTAAAAACTCATGGAAGTGGGGCTGGGTATGGTGTCGTAGTGAAAGGTAACACTCCGTGAGAATGACCCACATGCAAAGGTTCCAGGTTCACATCAGGAGACCGCACTGAGTCTGCTGGGCACATGTGTCCCCATCATCCTGGCTGGTGGGGGCAGGGTCACAGCTTTAAGACCCTGCTGGGGTGCTATCTGTGTGTTTGTGTGTGTGTGTGTGTGTGTGTGTGTCTTTCTCTCTCTACTTCTCTCACTCATGGAAGAAATAAACTTTTTAAAAAATCACTTAGGGGAGCAGCTGGCAGGCGGCATGCTGGTTAAGGCGCTGGACTCCCACATGGGTGACCATGGTTTGAGCCCCAGACCTGGTGTCTTGCTTTCTCACTTTCCATCTCTCTTTGGTCAAATTTAAAAATAATAACAATAATAAATAAAATTTAAAAAATAAATTCTTTTAAAAATAAAATCACCCAGTGGGGCCAGCAGATGGCATGGAGATTAAGGCACTGATCCCATATGGCCGACTCCACAGTTCAAGTCCTGGATTTAGCAGCTGAAAAATCACACTAGGCGTGTGTGTGTGCATGCCTAAAATTCCAAAAGAAAAACAGAGGAAAAGGGATTGTGTCATGGCCATCCCCCTAAAGAGTGACTTCTCACTGTCTCTCTCCCTTGCTCGCTCTCTCTTTCTGGTGAGCACACATGCCCTATGGTAAAATTTTAAAGAAAGAAAGAAAAGAAAGAAAAAGAAAAGAAAGAAAGAAAGAAAGAAAGAAAGGAGGGAGGGAGGGAGGAAGGAATTGGAAGGAAAGAAGGAAGGAAGGAAGGAAGGAAGGAAGGAAGGAAGGAAGGGAGGGAGGGAGGGAAAAGAAAAGAAAAGAAAAAGAAAGAGAAAGAAAAAAAAAGAAAAAGTCACCCAGCTTCTGTGATCTCCCTTGTCTGATCTACATTTTTTAAACCAGTCAGAGATGACATTTATAACTATTTAGTTTAGCAATATCTCCCTCCCATGCCAAAAGTCAGGATGACTACTGATATTATAACCTAAAAAGTCTCTTTGATTACGTATACAAAAAAAATGTTTAATATGTTCATGAGAGTAATAGATATTAAAATATCCCCTAGTCTAGTCAGAAAATACCAGCAACTAAATGTGACATATTTTCAAATTATTACAGTTTTACCTAATGAGCAAAAACTGCAACACTATTCAACAGGGACTGCCTATTACACAACATAACATTCTGGTTTTGTTTTCGCTTTTGTTTTCTAAATATTTTTGCTATAGAGCATGTGTGCTTGCCAGAGAGACAGAAAATGAGAATCACCCCCTGGGGCAGATGGCCACACCACAATCCCTTCTTCTCTATTCTCCTCTCTGGGTCTTGGTCATGCACACACACGCACCTGGAGCAAGTTGAAGCCATTGGGTCTGGGGCTGGAACCACGGTCGACCCCATGGGAGTCCAGCAACATAACCATTATGCCATCAGCTGGTCCCACATGGCAGGACAGAATTTGATTTCTTTGTTCTCTTCAGTTGGAGGGGGGAAAAGATGGCCTTGTAAAGACATTCTCTCTCCATATTCCACATTTTGTGATTTCAGTATGTCTTATTTGGGGTAGGAAGAACAAACCTTTCTATAAAATAAGCATTGCAATAAAACATAGTAATGAAAGGAGATACACACAACCTACCACAGAATAACAGCTGGCTATCATCACTGTTTCACTATACTTAAGAGCCCCTAATGAACTTATTGAAATGTTTCATCTGTAAGTGGAAGTGTGTGTAATTCGAGATAGGCTCACAAAATTTAGTATCTCAACCAGGTGGTGTGGTGAATAAGGCAGCTGAATCCCACATGGCCTACTCTGTGGTTCAAGTCCCAGATCTGGAGGCTTGAAAAACACATGAGACATGTGTGTGTGCACACCCACATACGGGTCTAAGAGGAGAATAGAGGACAAGGGATTGTGGCATGGTTATCCCCCTGAGGGGGTGCTTCTCACTCTCTCTGTCTCTCTCTGATAAGTGCACATGCTCTATAGCAAGTTTTGTTAAAAAATTAAGATTGGATGATGTGTTATAAACTATTACTTTAACCACCATGCCTCCATTTTTAGATCATGAATCCAAAGATCAGAGAACTTAGATTACTTCCTATACTAATATGACATGGAGCAAAAGAGAGTGGGAAGATTTGGAATCTAGAAAATCTGAGTTGTGTCACTTCATCACGCACCTCGCGTCTACCTTGTGTCACTGAGTAGCCAATACCTAATCTATAATTTATATTTTGGCATTTCGGAGGAACACACATCAACCCTTTTCTTAGAGCGATATGGTAATGATACCATGGTATTGGCACGAAACCAACCAAAACACTCCTTGTATTAAAATATAAAAAGAACTTTGGGAGTTATATTAAAAAGAACTTTGTGCACTGCATATTGCCATGGAAGTGCTGGTTATTCACAATAGGACACTAAGTGAAAGAAGATTCTCACTATTTTCTCAAACTCCTAGATTCCACAAAGAGTTCCAGAAAGGATGAGATTGTTTTATTTATATATATTTTTAATAGATAGGAAGTGTGTGCACATGCATGAGAGTAGGAGATGGTATTCATCATTTTATCATCAAAGTCTACCACAATGTCCGGCATGTGGAAGGCTCTCAACAACATTAGATTGGCATGTTATTTTTGGAAAGTATGTAGTCAGAATGAAATAGAGGAAATCTCATTTTTCATACTTCACAGTATCGGGTAATTCTTTGATGATTTTTCTTTTTCTTTTTTTTTTTTTTTTTTTTGAAGGGGTTTTTTGCTATAGGGCACGTACACTCTCCAGACAGAGAGACAGAGAGACAGAAAGCGAGAAATCACCCCCCAGGAGGGATGGCCACACCGCAATCCCTTCTCCTCCATTCTCCTCTCGGGATCTTGGGCACGCATGCACATGTGCCCGGCGTGAGTTTTAAGCTGCCGGGTCTGGGACACGAACCGCGGTCGACTACGTGGGAGTCCAGTGACATAGCCATTACGCTAACTGCTGGTCCCATGATGATTTTTCTTTTGATTCTAAAGGGAAATCTTTATCTCTAATTTTGGGTTGTTATGTCATCAATTTAAATTAGGTAGGAGAGAAACAGGATGGTAGATTGAACCACTTCTTCCCACTCAATATCCCAAAATTGGAAAGAAAAAAAAATCAAAACAGCAAGATCGAGCGTTCATACCTTCTTTCTTTAACGATCTTTGGGTGCATTCTGGAAATGTTCTGAATTTTGCAAGCTGACTAACTTAGCACTCACCTGCTCGATTACTCTGTTCTTTATCTCATCTAGTGAAATATTTTGCTTCTGAACATCGAATTCGTGTTTCCTACGGTCTGTCCTTGTTTTCCTCCGGCTGCAGCATCGCCCACATCGCCCTGAGGTGTTTATAGCCATCTAAGAATACTCACTCTTGAGACCAGCAGGTAGCTGGTTAATGCACTGGACTCCCACATGGTTGTCCTGGACCTGGCGGCTTGAAAATCACTCTGGAAACGTGTGCATGTGTGACCAAAATCCCAGGAGGAGACTAGAGGAGAAGGGATGGCGGTGTGACACCACCCCTCCACGCCTCCCACCCCGGTGATTTCTCTCACGATGTCTCTGTGGCTCTTGGGCCATGTGCATGCACCCAATGGTAAAAACCTTAAAAATAAAAGCAATTATTCTAAGATCTGGCTCTATTTCTTCTATTAGCTTTATTTTTTCTGATGAGTTTGAAACCTTTTTCCATTGGGAAAGGTTTTCCCCCACCACTACCCCTCCCCAGGCCTTATCTCAGCTGCATGTTTATCTTTTCATTTGAACTCTGTCATTAACGTCTGCAAACACTGTATCTTTTTATCAGAACCTGCACTAGAGATGCAGGAAAGTGGAATGTGTTGCCACAGAGTAAAGTCATTACGGATCTGGGGTCACGATGTCCCCCATTCCTTTCAGCCTACCAGTGCGCTTCCTGCCTGTCCGAGCCACGCCCCCACACTCTCAGTTCCTGCAGGACCGCAGTCGTGCCATTTGCTGTTTGGCAGCTGCCTGTCTGTGAGCCAGGCTCTCCCTGTGCTTAGTCCCACCCCAGAACCACCGCCACCCTTCCCAACCCCCTCCCTGCGTTGTCTTGGGAAATATTTCCCACCCATAATTCAGCTCATAAAATCTGTTTGGTATGTCTGGGCTTTCTCATGGCTGGTGGCTGATCAGGTGTACCCCCTCTATTTCTAGCATAGCTATTGACTATTTTAAATTTTTTCTTTTTATACCAGTTCCAAAAATTCTAATGTTTGACATTACAAATGCCTGAAATAAAGACTAGAGAAAAATGGAAGAGACAAGATACTCAATAATGCAACAATAAAGAAATACCTCAAACGAAACAAAGCAAAACAAAAATCCTCAGGTTGAAAGACAAAGGTAAATTTAAAAATGAATCTCACAATTATGGCGCTATAAAAAATGTCAAAGCAGGGGGCTAGCAGGTGGCCTGATGGATAAGGTGCTGGACTCCCACTTGACCGACTGCAGTTTGAGTCTTGGACCTGTTGGATTGCTCTCTCTCACTCTCTCTCTGTCGCATATGTGCCTTGCAGCAAATTTTAAAATAATAGTGATAAATAAGATTAAATAAATAATTTTTTAAATGTCAAACACTAAATATAAAGAGAAAATTCTAAAGTCTTGCACAGAGAGAAAGAAAATCAAAACAGATCTGCAACTAAGACTCCGACTTTTTCCTGTAACTCTGAAGGAAAGCCGACAATGAGACAGACATGATCAAAGGTCGGGATACAAAGATTTCTAAACTCAGCCAAGTGTGAGAGCAAATAAGCACATCACACTCGCAAGGTCATGGAGAATGTATTAGCCGCAAATCATTATGTAAAGCATTATTAGAGATGTTTTACAGAGGGAAAAAGTAATCCAAGACACAGTGAGACCCAAACCAAGGGTGACTACTAGCATAAAGGTAGACTTAGCTCAGTGGGTAGAATTGAGAATCCAGAAATAAATGCAAGCATTTATAGCCGATTGATTTTGACAAAGGCAACAAAAATTCAATAGAAGAAAGAAGTGTCTTTTTTTTTTCTTTTCTTTTTTTCTTTGGGAGAGGTTTTTGTTATAGGACGCGTGCACTCACCAGACAGACTGAGAGAGACAGAGAGATAGAAAGCAGGAAATCACCTCCCAGGGGGGATGGCCACGCCGCAATCCCTTCTCCTCCATTCTCCTCTCAGGATCTTGGGCACGCACGCACACATGCCCGGCATGAGTTTAAGCCACCAGGTCTGAGACTCAAACCGCGGTCGACTACGTGGGAGTCCAGCGACATAGCCATAAGGAAGAAGTATCTTTTCAGCAAATAGCACTGGCACCACCGGATAGACACGTGCAAAAGAATGATCTTACCTTGTATACAAAATCAGGTCAGTTTAGTGCCAGGGTAACATGCTGCCCCAGTAATGTCAGATCCATATGGAAGATTGTTGGTTTGGTTCCCGGTTGACCCATATGCATTGGGCACACATACACATGATCCTGGCTGGCTGGGAAGGCCGGAGGAAATCTCAGTGTGAAACCATGTTGAGGGTACTTGTCTCTCTCTCTCTCTCTCTCTCTCTCTATCTATCTATCTATCTTTTTCTCTCTTTCTCTCCCAAAAAATAAACTTTAAAAATTGAGTAGAGGCCACCAGGTGGCATAGTGGTTACAGCACTGGACTCCCACATGGCTGACTATGGTTTGAGTCCTGGGCGGAGCGATTTGAAGATCACTCTGGGTGTGTGTTCATGCATGCCCAAAATCCCAGGAGGAGAATGGAGGAGAAAGGATTGTGGTATTGTGGTACAGTCATCCACCCTGGGAGGGTCACTTCTGTTTTTCTCCTCTCCTACAAGTGCATGCAGAAACCTTAAAAAAAATTGAGTCAAAACAGATCGAAGACATATCCCAAGGCCAAAATTATAAAACTTTTGGAAGAAATGACATGCGTAAATTTCTCAGCTATGATACTAAAAGCACAAAAAAAGCAGAATAAGAAATAATGATAATTTGGGGGCTGGCAGGTGGTATGGTGGTTAGGTTCTGAACTCAGAGTTCGAGTCCTATCTGGCTGCTTGCTTTCTCACGTTCTCTCTCTCTCTTTTTCTTTCTCTGTCTCTCTCATTAAATTAAAATACTACTACTAATAAGTAAAATTAAATAATTATTTTAAAAAAATTGTAATGATAACTTGGACTTCCCCAAAATTAAAACTTTTGTCTTCAAACGACACCATTAACATGAAAACCCAGACCTGTAGCACAGCAGTTAAACTTGTGCACAAAGAGCCAGATTCCACATAGCTAGCTGTGGCTCAAATCCTGGTCCTGGTGATATGAAAACATGCTGGCTGTATGTGCGTGTGTGCTCAAAATCCTCACAGAATGGAAACGTGGGGGGAAAAGAATTTCAGCATGACCATGGGGAGTTCCCACTAGCAATTTCAAAAATACCACTCAACCATAAAGAAGGATGAGATCTGGGACCAGTAGATAGCATAACGGTTATGTCACTGGACTCCCATGTTAGTCAACCATGGTTTGAGTCCTGGACCTGGCGGCTTAAAACTCACGCTGGACGCCTGTGTGTGTATATACCCCAAATCCCAAGAGAACGGGGGAGAAGGGACTGTGGCTTGATCATCCCCCCATGGGTTGATTTCTTGCTTTCTAATCTCTGTCTCTCTCTGCCTCTCCAGCAAGTGCATGCACCCTATAGTAAAAATCTCTCTTTAAAATAATAAAAAAGAATGATGAGATCCTGCCTTTCGATATGAAATGGTAGAACTAGAAGATTTAATGCTAAATCAAATAAGCCAGACTATGAAAGACAAACATTGTATGCCGTCACTCAATATATGCTGAATGCCTGCACTATATGGCAGAAATTGAAAGATTTGAGAGAGAACAACTACAGATGCCAGAGACTGCATCAAGGGTGGAAGGGTTGGGGGATAGGAGGAAGTCAGGAGAAAATCACATTTAAAATACACAGGAACGCAAGTGGACAGGTAAACTGGGTGGGTTGTGGAACAACACATACCACAACTAAGAAAAAAAAACCACGCATTTCCATCTTACACATTGATATCTCATCATGGTATTCTTGCTGAAAACAATAAATATGGCATTATCCTTGATTTGATTGCTACGTGCTGCATGCATGCTTTGAAAAACCAATGCTGTGCCCCACAAAGTTGTACAACAATTAAATGGAGATATTATAAAATAAAATAAAATGAAAATGAAAATAAAATTTTTAAAAAGTGAAAGATAATATACAGAAGAAGAGAAAATAATTGTAAATCATATATTTGATGAAGGATTTGCAACTAGAAGATATGAAAAGGTAATAATAAAAAAACATAATTAAAAAATCCAATGTTTAAAATGAGCAAGAGGTATGAATAGTATATTTCCAAGCATTAATGCTCATTGACAGTGCACTTGGTCTGCTCACCTAAGAGCTGTGATGGAAATGCACAAAGACATTAATGTTGTTTCCACGCCTGATAACACTACATTAATTCTGCAGCCCAGGGCCAACGTGTAATCTCAACTTTCGAGTCTTGTTATTTAGAAATATATTTTATAAAGCCATAGGTTCCAAAGACAGTGACTTCGCTAAGGGATCTGGGCAATCTAAACTGAAAACCCTCTGGAAAATATTCATCATTCCAGGTGCCTATCAGGACTTTCACGACTCATGGAAGGTCAGTCTATCAACATTAGCAGCAGTTTGGAAGAAGCTGGCTCCCGACCTCATGGACAGCTTTGAGGGGTTTAAGACTTCCATAGAGGGAGGAACTGAAA
This sequence comes from Tupaia belangeri chinensis, assembly GCF_000334495.1. NCBI lineage: Eukaryota > Metazoa > Chordata > Mammalia > Scandentia > Tupaiidae > Tupaia > Tupaia belangeri. Next base: position 5,087,544 of record NW_006159444.1, read on the forward strand.
ATGTGGTGGAAATAGCAAGAAAACTAAAATTAGAAGTGGATCCTAATATATGACTGGATTGGTGTCATCTCATGCTCAAACTTAAAATAGACAAGGAGTTACTTCTTAGGAATGAGCAAAGAAAATGGTTTCTTGAGATGGAATATGCTCTTGGTTAAAGATGCTGAAAACATTGCTCAAATGACGATAAAGAATTTAGAATATTATATACTCAATCAATTAGGCAGAGTATGAGAGCACTGATTCTAAATTTGAAAGTCCTACTGTAGGTACAAGAATATTAAACAGTGTTACATGCTACAAAGCAATCTTTCATGAAAGGAAGATTCAATCAGTGTGGGAAAATTCTTTGTTGTCTTAGTTTAAAAAATTGTCATGGAGCTAGTAGGTAGCGTGGTGGTTTAAGGCACTGGACTCCAACATAGCCAAATGTGGTTTGAGTCCTGGACCCAGTGGCTTGCTTTCTCTCTTTCTGTCTGTCCCTTTCTGGTCAAATATAAAAATTAATTAATTAATTAATTCTTTTTTAAAAAAGAAAAAAACATTGCCACAGCCACCCTAGTCTACCATCCTGATCAGTGAGAAGCCATCAACATTTATGCAGGCCCTTCTAACAGCAAGCAGATTGCAATTTGCTTCAGGCTCAGACAATTAGCTTTATTTTTCTTTTTTTCTTGGAGAGGATTTTTGCTATAGGGCACATGCGCTCACCAGACAGAAAGAGAGACAGAAAGCGGGAAATCACCCTTCAGGGGGGATGGCCACGCCGCAATCCCTTCTTCTCCATTCCCCTCTCGGAATCTTGGGCACGCACACACGCGCGCCCGGCGTGAGTTTTAAGCCACCGGGTCCAGGACTCAGACCCGGACTCAAACCACGGTCGATTACATGAGAGTCCAGCGACATAACCATTACACTAACTGCTGGTCCCAGCATTTTTTAGCAATAAGTATTTTCATGTAAGTCATGTACATTGGTTTTTTACACATAATACTATTGCACACTTAATAGAATACATGGTGTAGTGTGAACACATCTTTCATATGCACTAGGAAACCAAAAAATTCAATTGACTTTTTTTTTTTTTATTACAGTGGTTTTGAACTGAGCCAAGAGGTATGCTTATATTTTGATAGGAAGTTCTTTTAAAATTTTCATGTAAGGGATCCAAAACAAACATTCAAAAAGTGAGATTACAAAGTGATAAATATCAAGATTTCGAAAATCAAGGCAGACCCAGCAAAAATTGGAAGCAAGAAATGTAAAATTTACATCATATGTAAATTTCTAAAAACAAAATAAATTTAAATATTGGAACAAGAATAAATAAAACTTAAATATATCAGTGATCATAGAAAAAAGGAAGTTCATCAAACTCTATCTGCTAATAAAGGCACAAGGTCTAAACAGTTTTATAGGTAGAGTCTAGAAAACTCTCAAGAGACAGGTACTATAAATATAAGCAGAGATCTCCTAGTCCAGGAGTCAGGAAACTAAAGTACACAATGGCCCATTGCCTGCTTTTTTTTTTTTTTTTTTTTG
>NW_006159444.1:5089369-5095722 GCF_000334495.1 Tupaia belangeri chinensis
GCCAGACAGACAGAGAGAGACATAGAGACAGAAAGCGAGAAATCACCCCCCAGGGGGGATGGTCACGCCGCAATCCCTTCTCCTCCATTCTCCTCTTGGGATCTTGGGCACGCACGCACACGTACCCAGCGTGAGATTTAAGCCACCGGGTCCGAGACGCGAACCGTTGTCAACTACGTGGGAGTCCAGCGACATAGCCATTACACTAACTGCTGGTTCCCCCATTGCCTGCTTTTTGAAGAAAGTATTAATGAAACACAGACATGCCTGTCATTTGCATATACTCTATGGCTGCCTTACAGCTACAAAGGCAGAGTTAAGTACCTGTGAAGCCTAAAATATTCACTGTCTGTTCCTTCCTTTATAGAAAAGTTTGACAATGCCTGTTTTAAAGGAAGAAATGTCAATAGGCAACAGGCATTAGGTGGTGGCTATGGAGATGCACCACACAGATTTTTGGCTGTGGGGTCATAATTGACAGACACACTGAATGCTCTGGTGGAGTCCACTGTTGTGTTGCCTTGAAGGCCACACTGCTGCAAGCCAGCACCTGAGCTCCGCAGGGCTATTAATGTGATCCATTCTTGCAAGATATGAGCTTCACTGACAAGAGACCAGTTCAAGGGCTCCACAGCAGCTTGGGTGAAGCATTCTTAGATCTACACTGCAGCCTGAGAGTCTGCCTGCTGTGTCCTCTTCCTCTCTCCCTTTCCATCCCAGAGCCCAGACATTCATGTTCATTGTGGTCTGACATCTCCCACCACATCCTTCAACTCCTTCTCCTTTTCTCTTCACAGCCAAGTTCCCTAATAAACCTCTTGCACATCTAATCAAGTCTTGGTTTCTGCTTCTCAAAGGACCTGAATAAGCACCACCTGTAGATATGGCTACCCCTGACTATTCTTACGTCGGGGAACTGTAGACTCAAGAAATCATACACAACTTTTCACTCAAACAGGTTAGCAAAATTTCTAAATGTGATACCAACGACTGGTCTGCAGAGAACCTGATTTTCTCATACCCTTCTGAAAAGAAATTTGTTCAGCCATGAAAGAAAGCCATTTGAAGAATGAATGCACACTTTGGTCTGATAATTCTACATCTCTAAGCCTGTCCTAGAGAAATACTTGAAATATGCACAAAGGAGCATATGGAAGGTGTTTCATTATAACAGTGATACAACAGGGACAAACAGGGACTATTCAGCAGATCGGCTAAATAAATTATGAAATTAGAGTCTATTCAACAGAATGACTAAATAAATTATGAAATTAGGGACTATTCAACAGAATGACTAAATGAATTATGAAATACCCATGCTGTGAAATATTATGCAAGATCCCCCAGGGGCAGATATGTACTGAGTGGCAGAGTCTGTGCACTGCAGGAGCTCTGAGAGACCCTATTAAGTAACTGATAGACTGAATCGTGTCTCCCCGATATTTGTATGTCCAAATCTTTACCCCCAATGGGGCTATATTTTGAGATTAAAGCCTTTTAAGAGGAAATGAAGATTAAGTGAGGCCATAGGGTGGGGTTCTAATCATATAAGACTTCTCTGTCTCCACAGAAAAAGAGAAAAAGGCACCAGAGTTAGCCCTCTCTCTTTCCATGCACAGAGAAGAGAACATGTAAGAACACAGTGAGAAGGCTCCATCTGAAAGATGAGAGAGGCCTCCAAAGAAACCAACCTTGATGATACTTTGATCTTGGACGTCCAGCCTCCAGAACTGTGAGAAATTAATTTCTGTTCTTAAACGCACATTTGCAATATTTGTTATGACTTTCTGCGCAGGCTAACATGATGATAGAACTAAAATGCAGAGTAACACATACCATATAATACCATTTATATTTTTTAAATCTAGGCCTCTCCCCCCCCACATACACACATACACACGCATACTTAGGTATATTAATAAAACTGTTACCAGTTGTTGTGTGCACCGAGGAGAGTAGAATAGAAGTAATAAAGTGGATTTTAGCTTTGTCTAATTTTTTGGTTAATATTCACAAAGAGAAACTATTTATATATTATTTTTGTGATGTATATATATACACACACCCTTTTTTAATTGAAGTAATAGCAATTCTCTTCTTCTCTCTCTGGGCCAATGGATAATATTCATGGTTCCACAAGCACCACACACCTATTATGTATGTAGGATCTAGAAACTCCTTCAAAGATTGAGGTTGCAAAGAAATCACATTGTCTGAGGGCTCCATTTCTAGCTAATTCAACAAAAGAAAACTACATGGTTATCAGAAAAGAATCCATAGAACACCTACTTCCAGTTAACTTTCTAATAGATCAAAGAGGGCTCATACAGGAAAAACAGGTACATGGGTAGGTAGGTAGGTAAATAGATACAAACAAATACACAGCTAGATGGGAGATGATAGATTAATAGATGAGAGAAGATAGATACAAATAAATAGATAGCAGAGATGATAGATAAACAGGCCAGAAGAAATGCATACATATATGTTCAACAGGGGTCTAGAATGTCAAAATATGCATTACACCATAGTTTGTCATTTGCAGTCATTGTAACCAAGACTAAGCATCAGACAGAAAGAATGCATTGCATTTTTAGAGCAGTTTTCACAAAAAGAACTGACAAACCATTAGATGCGGTGAGAACCAAGCTATCATCCTTTGAACATCAACATGCTCCTGTCCCTCAAGGCTCATAATTAAACAAAACCTTGAACAAAGAACCTCCTCCAGGCCATATGCTTGTCCTGGTCACTTGAGCAGCCTCACTTTCATGGCCTCTGTTTACTGAAGGTGAGATCATTTGTTTATCTGCCAGTGATTATCCATCTGCTCCTAATACCTCTTCAGTAAAGTCTTTTACTCCTATGAGCTACACATCAGTGCCTATGGGCAGCAAGAGTCCATGTTTTGATTTCCTCTGAATGTTTTAATAACTCTTAGAGTTACGTCTTGTCACTGTAGCACTTTCTTCCATATTCAACCATGGAGCACACTGTGGAAGGAGACTTAGTCATCCTGAAAGCAACAAAGTTTTCTTGGTGTTTGGGGTTTCTGGTATGTATAGCCCACCAAGAGAGCTCTACTTACTATGAGCCTATAGGAATCTTGAGAAGTGGTGACTCAGGTTTTATAGAAGCCTTGTGTAGGGTCTTTAAGAACAAATGGGTCGGGACCAGCAGATGGTGTCATGGCTACATCGCTTGTCTCCCACATAGTGGACCATGGTTCGAATTCTGGACCTGGCACCTTGAAACTCATGCAGGGCGTGTATGCATGCATGCCCAAGATCCTGAGAGGAGAATGGAGGAGAAGGGACTGTGGTGAGGCCATCCCCCTGGGGAGTGATTTCTTACTTTCTGTCTCTCTCTCTCTCTGTCTCTCTGGCAAGCTCATCCAACCTATAGCAAAAATATCTTTTAAAAAAAGAACTAGTGGGTCACTAGCTGTAAATAGCCATCCAAGATTAAAGCCAACCCCCATAATCTTGACTCTCGGATGAGACTGGAGTATGCCTTCCCACGAGGAATTCTTTAATCCAAGTGTTGTTAGCCTAAGACCACAACACAGAGAAAGAATATTACAGAAAGATACACCCATGATCCAGGTTGGCTAAGGCTGGGGGTAGATAAAGACCTGAGGAGAGGTGCTTCTCTCTCTCTCTTTCTCTCTCTCTCTCTCCGAAGGAATAAAATAAACATTTTAAAAAGCACACAAATGATTACAAATGGGCAAATAATATGAACAGACACCTCACTAAAGGAGATATACAGATGGTAAATAAGCATATGGTAATATACTCAAGACCACATGTGATTAGGAAAATGCAAATTAAAATAAGACACTACTACGTACCTATTAGAATGGCCCAAATCCCAAACAACGCCAAATGTTGTAGAGGAGATGGAGCAACAGGAACTCTCACTCATTGCTGGTGAAAATGTCCCTTCAGAAGACAGTTTGGCAGTTTCTTACGAAACTAAATATACTCTTATCGTAAGACCCAGCAATCCTTGGTGTATACGCACATGAGTTGGAAACTTATGCCCATACAAAAACCTGCACACAAATGTTTACAACAGTGTTATCCTTAATTGCCAAAATCCAGAAGCAGTCAAGAGGTACTACAGTAGGTGAATGAATGAACTGTGATACATCTTGGTAATGTAATCTTACTCAGCACTGAAAAGAAAAGATCTGTCAAGAATATCAACCTCAGGCCATCAGGTGGCATGATGGTTAAGGCACTGGACTTCCACATGGTCAGCTGCAGTTCAAGTCCTGGACCTGGCTGCTTGCTTTCTTATTTTCTCTCTCTCTCTCCCTTTCTCTCTCTCTCTCTCTCTCTCTCTCTCTCTCTCTCTCTCACACACACACACACACACACACACACACACACACACACACAAACACACACACACAAGTGTACATGCCCTGTAGAAAATTGGAAAATAAGAATAATAATGATAAATAAAATTAAATAATTATTTTTAAAAAAGAATAGCTCCACACTTAAAAGATATAAAGAAAAGACATGAAGAAATCTTACATACATTTTACTAAGTGAAAGTCAATCTGAAAAGACTACATACCTGACATTTGACTCCAACTATATGACATTCTAGAAAAGGCATTAGTGCAAGGGTGGGATGACTAAGGACACAAAATTATCAGGCCATTGAAGCTGCTCTGTGTGGTCTAACAGTGAGTACACATCATTATACAATTCATCCATAGCCCTAGCACTCAGGACCCTAAGAGCAAACTCCAATGTAAGGTATACAGTCTGGGTGATGATGGGGTGCCAAAGTAGATTAATCGATTGTAACAAATGTATGGTTTATGTGGGATTTTGAAAACAGAGGAAGCTATGTGTATACAGGGAGAAAAAGTACGAGGAGGAATCTCTGTACATTTCACCTGATTTTGCCACGAACCTAAAACTGCTCCAAACAAAACAAAAGTCTAGGGGGAAAAAAAAAAACTCTCATATACGATTAATCTTTTGGTTTCACTTATTCTGTCCTCCTAGTCATGGAAAATGTATTTTTTCCCTAAAGATCGGTAATCATTTCCAATGTCCAAACCACTCAGTGTTATTCTATCTAACACAATGAACAAGAAGCAATTAGAGAGAGGGAAACTGAGGTCCTGGTACCCAGCGGTGTTGGTGCATGTCCTTAGGTCATCTCATGCAGCACATCTACTCAGCAGCCGCAGTGCAAAAAATGTTTAGTTCACTTCTTAGGGCTCACTCAAAAATAACTCAGATCTCTGCTCTACTGTTCCTACCAACCACATGTTCTGGAAGAACACTATTAGGGTGCAACTGGCATTGAGATTTTCCAAATAAAACATTATGTTTCTGAAAATGTACATCGTCTTGTTTTTCTGTTGTCAACACTGGTTTTACTGGCAAATAGAAATGTGTGTTGCAATTATTGTGGTCAGGCAGTTGGAGTGCCTGTGGCTTTTTTCATATTCCTGCAGGCAACAGCCACATCACTGGCTTTCCCACCAGGGAGGCTTCCTGGCAACTGCCCAGGTGTCTTCTGATGGCCAGCTTGGTGACAAGACATGGGCCCAGGATACAGATATATTACCTGAGCTCTTTGAAAGTTCTTCCCTTTCTCCACCACTGTCTGTTGCCACTGGGATTATAGCATTAGTGCTTTCTTCATATGAATATGGCTTCAGTAAAAAGTTACGGTTCCCTTATCATGTGGACATTATTAAGGGTCTTTCAGTCATATTATGCTGTAAAGCAAGCCACCCTCAAAAATCTATGGCTTAAGAGAAGAAGCCACGGGCCTTCAGGACAAGGTTCTACATGGCTACAGTGAACTAGATTTTTAAGGGAATGAAGATTTTCTACTAATAATTCAGCCTCCAACAAACGAGCTAGCGGTAGGGAGCCCCCCTCTGCACCCCCAGCCTTCTCTCTCTGTCTCTCAGTTCCTGTCTCTCCCTGCTTCTGTCTTCCCTTTTTTTTTTTTTTTTGTTAATATTTCCTTTTCCCCCTTTTTTTTTTTCAAAAAAATCAAGGCCCAGTTTTTCTCTGGCTCTTAGCTCCGCCTTCTTTCTTGTTAATTTTCGCTCTGCTCCTCCCATCCAGGAAGAAGAAGCCACGGGCCTTCAGGACAAGGTTCCACATGGCTACAGTGAACTAGATTTTTAAGGGAATGAAGATTTTCTACTAATAATTCAGCCTCCAACAAACAAGCTAGCGGCAGAAGAAGCCGCTGGCCTTCAGGACAGAGTTCCTCATATGTACTGTGAACTACATTTTTAAGGGAATGAAGATTTTCTACTAATAATTCAGCCTCCAACAAACAAGCTAGCGGCAGAAGAAGCC
>NW_006159444.1:5113397-5135118 GCF_000334495.1 Tupaia belangeri chinensis
TGGATGGGAGATAGCATTTTGTGGGCTGGGATGATGCTTAGGGAAGGAATGTAAATTGAGTTACAAAAAAAGTTTCAGGAAAAAAAAATATATCTATTCAATGACTGCAGTAGGATATGTAGCCCCAGTTAGGTGCTACTTTATAGGATGTGTAAAGTTAGACTTGTGCTCATGGAAATGTGTGTGTCACATGTGTTTGCTAGGAGGGTATTCGGATTGATTAGGGTCTTTGGTGATTCAATAAAATGTGGGGGGAAAATGGTATAGAAAGCAAACATAGATAACAGAGACAGTGTGGGAGGGGAACAGGAGGTGGCAGAGGGTAAGAGATAGGGAACCAAGGATGGGGGGAAAAAGCAAAATATACAGAAAACAAGAAATGGGAGATCATTTGCTAAGAATAACATATTTGTTGATGTGCTTGATTGAGACAATATACAGTGTACTCTAGATGGAAAATCTCATTTTGTCTGCTGTAATGATGTACAGTGAATGAATGCAAATAAATAAATTGGGAAAAAAATGAGAATAATCTGGAAAAAAAAGAAAAGCTATTTGCTGCTGCTGATGTGGATAGTAATGCCTTTGTCTTGACTGATAGGTATGGTATTTCCTCTGAAAAAATGTAATACACTGTAAAGATATATGTGATTCAATGTAATATGAACAATATTATTATAATAAATAAAATGAAAAAGAAATCTATGGCTTAAAACAACAATTCTTTATTATTTCTCATGCCTTTATTGGTTGACTGGGCAGTTCTTTTATTCATAACTGGAGTCCCTTATGTGGTTGCATTCAGCTGGAAAAATGGCTCAGAGCTGGGCTGAACTGGGACACTGGATGACTGCGTCTCTCTCTGCATGTCAGATGGTGTCAGGTTCTCTCTCCAAAAAGAGTAGTGAAGAGACACTATTTGGGTTCTTCTTGCACACTATGTGGGTTCCAAGAGGAGAAATAGGCCACCAAGCCCAAGCAAGCACATGCTATTCTCAGAGTCAATGTAGACTGGGGAAGGATTACCCAAAGGTGTCAATCCCAGGAGGGATGACTCACTGGGGACCACTCCTATGACAGTCTACCCCAGAGGGAGGAAAAAAAAAATTAGTCGTTGAATTACAGGGATTTAGTCTCAGAGAAAATACATTAAATGTGAAAACATGATGATTGAGCATATTAAGGGATTAATATTAATAATAAATAATGACTAGTATATATTGAACTGAAGTACCACAGGACACTGTGTTAAATTTACAAATGGAGGTGCCTAGGGAGGATGGTACTTAACTATCTCAGTCAACTCAACTGCCATTACAAAATATAGACTAGGTGGCTTAAACAATAGAAATTTAGTTCTCACAGTTCTGGAGACAGGAAGTCCAAGATCAGGCTGCAAGCATGGTGGGTTCTGGTGAGGGTCCTTCCCTGTCTTGCATACGGCAGCACATTATCACACATTATCACAAGCATGAAGGTTGGCCACACGACCTTAGTGGTTAAGGGAGCCAGATTCCACATGCCTGGTTGCATGGTTTGAATCCCAGCCCTGGTGGCTTAAAACACATGCCTTACAGGTGTGCACGAGTGTCCCAAATCCTCACAGGATGGAGAATTGGAGAAAGGATTGCTGTGAGACTAATACCCCATTAGGGAATGTTTTCTCCCTCTCCATCTTTGTTTTTCTGTCTTTCTCTGGTTGTACTCTCTGACAAAAAAGAAAAAGAAAACCACCAGAGATATGAAACTAAAATAATGCCTTGCTCTTAAGATATCAAGGTCCTATCAAAAGCAAAGTATGGCTGAGGAAGCTTTTAGATAAAATGGGCAGCTTAAGGATCCATTAGAATGTCTCTTTTTGCAAAACATAAAAACTTTCATCTTGCTAATAAAGCCTGTTGTATTTTTTTTTCATTTATGTTCACCTTGAACAAACGATGAAAGCAATAAGATGTTTTGGTGTAGTAGGGAAAATGTCATCTGTGAGACATCTAGAACTGAGTGCAAATTCCACATTCTCCCACTTTCTAGCTAACACTCTTTGGTGACTCCCTTTTAATCATCTGAACCCTTTTTCCCTCTTCCGTAAACATGAGAATCATAATTTCTCCTTTAAGAATTAATCTGAGAAGATCCAATCCTGTGCCCTGATGGCTAGCGGAGTCAAATGGCCAATTACAGTTTGAATCCCAGTCGGGTGGCTTAAAAACACATTGGGTATATGTGCCTACTTGTCCAAAATCTCAAAAGGATGAAGAAATGGAAAAAGAAAGGATTGCATTGTGATCACATCCAATTGAGAGATGCTTTCTCCCTTTCTCACTCCCTTTCTCTCCATATCTCTGTATGGTAGGAGTACACACCCTCTGTCAATGAAAAGAAAAGAAAAATAATTATTTTGAAGAATAAGATCCAACTGTGGTGGCAGGCTCTATTAAGACACAGAACTCTGCAGGCTGAGACCACATGGGAGGCCTGGGTTGGACTCCTGGTCCAGCCTAAAGGCCAGTGCATTAGCATGTACCTGTGATCTCAGTGACTGGAGAATGCTGAGAAAGAAGGATTGCAAACTCGAGGCTGGCATGGGTAAGATAGTGAAACCCTGCCAAAAATAAAACATTGTAAAACTGGAATGAGTTATTGTATATGAAAATGCTTGATATACTATTTTGGACAGAATAGGTGTTTGTTAAATGGTTATTTGTTCTGCCTTCTTGATAGGCTTTTCTTTTTTAAAACAAATTCCTTCGAATCTGCATTGGATTAGGAAAACTTCTCATTGACCACCTTAGTCATTGGTAAATATCACCTTTTACCTACAAAAGTGCTACATTAAGAGATTAAATTCTTTCCAAACCTTAACAGTGAAATTAACAATTGCCTTCCAAAGATAGGGCATGTGAACCAATCATACATTTGATGTTCACTGCGTACTGCCATGCGTGTGGAGTTCTTCATTGAGTTAAACACCTATGTGAAAAAACAAGACCTGGACTAACTAACGCCAATTAAGATTTCTTAAGAGCACTATAGTTGATTCTCCAAGCGTATTTACCATCAAAACTGCCTTCTGAGCCCCACCCATCCTCAATGAAAAATTACAAGGCTCTGGTTGCCCTTTCTCTTAGTTGTCGTACTTGATAAGTATCAATCGAGTCGTTGCAACACAGAACTAACACAACACAGTCCTTTTCAGATGGAAAAACTGCTGTGGCAAGGACTAGAAGCCACTCTTCTGATCATGAGTTCACTGTACACTGTATCGTATTACTAAGTCTCTACTGTAGGCAGCTTAAATTCTTTTTGTTAATTCAGGGACATGAGAAAGAACAGTATAGAAGAGTGGAGGTTGTGGACTGGCACTCAACATCCACTTCCCTCTTCTTGCAGCGAAGTGTTTTTTCAAGCTGCCAGCTGTCATCCATTAGTTGGTCATGAAATCAGCTCAGTGGGTCAAGATCAGCATTCCTAAATGGAATGAAGTAGCACAGAGTAGCTTAGCATTGCACAGACAAGACTAGGACCCATTAGGGTGCATCAAGTCATCTGGGGAATCTTTTATTTGAAGGAGACATGTATGTGACTGTGGTATGTGTAAGTAAAATGAATTTTACCACAGAATTGTCAAAAAGTTTTTGTTTGTTTGTTTTCAGTCTGAAAACAGTCACTGTTTATTTACTGACCAGATTACAAAAATAATCATGGTGGATAACTTAGTTCATCCTTCTAATAAGTCTGTTGAGCTGGTCTTTCCTGTTGCCAGCATCTCCACCTTCTACAAAATGGGTGGTCTTTTTCTTTATTCCACCTCATGGAGAAGATCATCTGAAGGGCCACAGGAAGTTATTTGCTTCTTTGAAGCATTTTCCAACCGTATGTATTTCGTGAATCAGATCCTCCATGCAGATGATGCCAAATTTACCAAGAGACTGAGCAGTCAAAGAGTCATCTGTCAAAGCAATTCACTTCTTGTTAATTTTGCCATAACCACGTTTGTAGATCAGTTCATTTACTGACTTCAGGTTCAGGTACCCGTATGCAAAATATGGTTCTACAATTCTCAGCATGTTAATTGAGGCCTTGTTGAGTTTAACAAAGGTGCCATTGAGGATCTGGCGAAGACAAAGGTGCCATTGAAGATCTGGCGAAGACAAGAAGCTGCAACATCTTTCAAAACCTTTGGGCTCACTCCATTGATACCTCTGATCCTGACGACAAATGCCAATTTGGGTTCTGCAGGTGCATAGAAGTTGCCAGCCTTTCTCACCATCCTGGCCATGCGAATCTCAGTTCTGTACATGTGTCTGTATTCTTTATGATAGTGCTTAGCTTTTTTATAGAAAAGCTTACTCCTTGCCTTTTGAAGCATCTTTTGAGCAAACTTCTTTCTCAGGTGCTTGATCTTTAGCTCTGCAAAATTCCTTCGCTTTTTCTTAAGGGTTTCTGGCATAGCAGGAACCTTTTTCTTGGTGGCTTCCGCTGCAGCAGGAGCCTTTTTCTTGGTTTCTGCCGCAGAGCAGGAATCTTTGTCTTGGTTTCTGCTGTGGCAAGAACCTTCTTTTTCTTCTCTTGAACACCCTCCATGGTTCCACAGAATTGTCAAAAACTTTGAAAAACACTTTGCTAACATGTCTTTCTGTACTATGTTGAGCAGCTTCTGTACTTCATTGAGCAGCTGAATATTATCTACGTAGAATTCCTGCAGAAAACATTCCAGATGTTTGTTAGTTTGGGTTTGGTCAGTCAGATGCCCAAATGTGAGATCTGCAAGATGGCAGTGATCACACCTCGACTGACACAGCTATTCCTGTTGGCGAGCATATGGTAGGTGGTGGATAATCTTGGTGTTCTGTAGCAGATACTTTGGGCCTTCTGTGGCATCATTAGGAGATGAACCAACACATGGTATTAAGTCCCTGGGTCCTGAGAGCCAGAACAGAAGGTATGCATTTTCTGGTCCAGAAACCACCAGGTGCGGTGAGGTTCTGGAATTAGCAGCAGGTGGGGAGGCACCCCGAAAGTGGTATATCAATGTGATTCTGTATCACCTGGCTTTATGATTTTATACATAGCAGCAGCTGTCTTGTTGGCTTTGTTCTGGAGTGTGCCTTTGGGAATTGCTAGAGAAAGCTCAAATTCACATCTATTTATTTAGCCCTGGCATGATTCTCTGAGCAATTAACACCCTACAATAAATCCCTTCTTGTATAAACTACTAGTAGTAACATTGATTTTGCATGTACCCTATTGCAATTAGTGAGAAAGGAAAAAATTAAATAAGGAAATATTTGGGGTACTCAACATGATATTGGAACTTAGTTGTGAATCTTCATTGAGAATTCTGAAAAGAAATAGAAAACCAAGTAATTTGGATGTCATAAATCTATTTGGTTCTGTTTCCTTGTTTTTGTTTATAAGTGGGTACTATAACAAGTGATCAATACGTATTTGTTAATTATTAAAACCACATAATGGAAGACACCAAAATGGCTTAATATCTTCATATAACTAATTGCAGAAAGAATGCATGAATGTCTAAGGTTGGACTTTCTGGAGATGGAGAATTTAGATGGAGAGAGTAAGTCAAAATGCACATTTGGAGGGGGGAAATCTGTAAGACAGCATGAGCCAAGGAAGTAGCTGCACTGAGATGCAGGGGCAGCCGAGGCCTTAGCCCATCTTGTGGAGGGAGGAGTCTAAAACCAAGCTGACCCTTGAGAGTTGCCCTGCATTGAGGGAATACGGCCAGGTCTATCACCCACACTGGTCAGTTGGACACAGGCTGCCTTTGGAAAGGGTCTGTGACTCAGGATGAATTAAGACCTTGGAATGGACTCAGCTATGGGTGGTCAGGAACCAACAGCTTTGGGGTAGTTGAAGAATGAGTGTTTCAGTCCTAGGGGGAACTGGGGTACCCCCAACCTCTGCTACAGAGCCCAGAAAAGCAGTCATCTTTACCACATCCTTCCAGTTTCTAGATGCCTTGTGAAGACGTTCCACCCAGCCCTATGGGAAAATGAAAAAGGTGTGTTCTGAGTATGTACATAACTTTTAGCACGATAGCAATAACAGAATCCATTTTCCACTCAGCAATACTCCAGCTAAACATGTTTTTCAAATGGAACTTCCAGACTCTGGACCTGAAAGCATGAGTCTAGGCTTTGTCCTGTGTTTTCTACTTGCAGGTCTACAATGGATGCAATCTCCCCACTTTTGTCTGCTGCCCACTACCATTTGAGTAGTAGCTTTCTTTTTTCATGCTACCATATTACTTTCTGCTAGGTCAAGAATCAACCACAAGATTATCTAAGGGGTTGCAGAGGAAGTCACTTTGTAAAATGGAAAACTCATGGCACCAGGAGTCAGGAAACCTGTGATACATCACAACTACAAAACAACTCATGGACTCCTTACAAGGACTCTGAGAGGAAAATACTCTTCATTCCTATTATAGCGCTACAGTGCACAGGCTTCAAAGAGGTTAGCAACTAACCACTATTTTTACAGAGGGAAGCAGCTGGCAATATTTGCAACAATGATTTAGCAAACGTGCCTCGAGTATTCTTTGTGTGCCAGGATATTTTCTAAAAGCTCTGAAGCCATCATTTCATTCTTACAACAAGCTAATAAGGTCATGAATTTGTTTCTTGGAGCCATAAGAAAAAAAAAATTCTAGGAAGTAGGTTGCTCAATCAGCAGAAATGTCCTGTCTTGCAGTTCTGGATGCTGAGAGTCAGAGACCAAGGTGTTGGCAGGGCTGGTTCCTTCTGAGCACTGTGAGAAAGAATCTGTTCCAGGCTTTTCTCCTTACTTGTGGTGGTTTCCTGGCCATCTGGCATTGCTTGGCTTGTGGACTCACCCCTGATCTCTGCCTTCACATTCACGTGATGTTCCCCCCGTGTGTGTCTTTGTGTCCACGTGTCCCCTTTTCTGTAAAGACACCAATCATATGCATGAAGCCCTCTTATCTTGACTTGGTCATCAGCAAAGACCCTGTTTCCAAACAAAGTTGCATTCATAGGTACCAGGGGTTAGGACTTCAACATCCTGTGGGAGGATGCAATTCAACTGTAGTAATTATAGTAGGATTTCTACTTCACAGGTGAGAAAACTAGGGCACAAGGAAGTGAGTAACTTGCATAAGATCTGAAGGCTCATGCACTGAAGAATACATAAAGTATGAGAAAACAAGACCTAGGACAGATTCCCATGGGAAACCACATCCAAGAGACGAACTGGAGATCCCACTCTGTGAGCTTGGGCTAGACCAGAAATGGGTGCCTGATCCAAGGACAACCCAGCTGCAGGTTTGTCACTGGCCCACAAGGTGAAATGGTGAAAAAGTGCTGTCCAATAGGGGCACCTGGTACTGAGCAGTGACTGGTTAAACCGGTCAGTATCTCTCTCCAGAAGAGCGACACAGAGAAAGAATAAGAGCAGTGAAGAGTAGGAGTAGAAATGGCAAGACGAGGCCTGGAAGGTAGTGTGATGGTTGAGGCGCTG
This sequence comes from Tupaia belangeri chinensis, assembly GCF_000334495.1. Lineage (NCBI taxonomy): Eukaryota > Metazoa > Chordata > Mammalia > Scandentia > Tupaiidae > Tupaia > Tupaia belangeri. The sequence continues at coordinate 5,120,901 of NW_006159444.1, forward strand.
GACTCCCCCATGGCCGACTGCAGCATGAGTCCTGGACCTAGTGGCTTGCTTTCTCACTTTGCCTCTCTCTCTCTCTCTGTCTCTTTCTGGTCAAGTTAAACAATAATAATAACAAATGGAATTAATTAAATAAATAATTCTTTTTTTAAAAAAAGAAAGAAATGGCAAGACAAAGCAAAGCCAAGAAGTACTAAAAATAATAATAAAATGAATAAGTAAATAAAAACCATATGCTAGGCAAGGCCCAGAATAAGCAAAAGTAGAAGCCCAAGGTAGAGAGAACAGAGAGACAATGAAGCACTGGCTAAAGCAGCCAGAGCTTCAAAGCTTGCCAACATGAGCTCAAAGGAAACCTGTGTGCATGGAGTGGATAAGATAACCCAACCTCTAGAGCCGTTCTGCTCCCTGTCTGTGGCTCTTCAGTTCTAGGACTCTCACTACATTCCAGTTCCCAGCACATCTGACGGTCTTTCACGGAGTTCTGACTGTGAGGTCAAGATTCCCAGCCACACTTACATCCACACTTATCCGTACATTCATCTCGCATTTCATTTTTGTTTCTGGTAACCTTAAAGTGCTCCAACTCAAGCACCCAGAGAGGCAGGAGAAGAGTGAGTTGAATGTCCCATCAGGAGGCTAATGGAAGAGAATGTTTCAAGAAAAAAATGGTCAATTGTATCAAATGCTACATCATACTCAAATAAGATAAGCACTTTAAAAGTAGCAGAGACCCGTTAACAAATATGGGAATAGTGGGTGAATGGACAGAAGCCAGGCTGCCATGGATGATGTCATCAGAGGGAGATAGTCAGAAAGATAGGAAGATAAATGACACTTTCAAGGGACTCAACTGAGAAGAAGAGGAGGGAGATGCGGCTCTAAGTAGAAGCCGTCATAAAGGGAGTGATTTTTAAAAATTTGTCAGAGGGTGCATGCACTCATTGGAGAGAGACAAGGAAAGTGAGAAAGCACTTCCATGGGGTATGATCACATGGCAGTCCTTTCTCCACTTCTCCCTCCCTTTGGGATTTTGGACACACATGTACATGCACCTAGCATGTGCAGAACTCAAACCGTATGGTCAGCCATGTGGGATCTACCTTAACCTCCACAGCACGACTGGCCCCAAAGGAGTCATTTTTAACATAAGAAAAGTTAGAACATATTTAAATGATGATGGAAATTAGTCACTAATGAAGGTGAGGTTGCAAATATTTGAGAGAGAGGAAAATAGTGGATGGGTCTAAGTTGCTGAAGATGTGAGTGCCTAGGTAGAGGAAATAGCCTGGCATGGGAAGAAAAGAGAGGCAAGGGTGGGTGTGGACACACAGAAGGCTACATTAGGATGCGATATAGAAGATGTTTTCTATAATGGCTCCTATTTTCTGAGTGAAATAGCATAGATTATCTGCTGAGAGAGAAGAGAGAAGACACAGACAAGAGCCTTGAGGGAGAGCAGAGTATTTGCAATAGTCATTTTGGAAAATGACTGCAAGATCTAACTGGAAAAACACTGCAGGATTATCTGTTAGCACAGAGGGTTCAAGTGAGATCAAAGGCTTTGATTTGGGGACACCATTTAGTGGGAATGTTATGTGATTTTCCTCCAGCCTCATTCAGTGGGGGCAGGAAAAGCAGCTGAAATGTTGCCAGTAGGAATTAACTCAAAGTTGAAGGCAGAAGGGCAAGGGAATACAAAGAGGGTTTGAGGAAGAGACTGATTGAAGAAATGAACCATAATGTCTAGGCCACCTTCAGATGGAGTGGAGATTGGCAGGGCTAGTAAGAGGACCAAAGAAATGCAAAGAAAGGCTCAAAGAATAGCTGTTTGGGGGTAAGAGATAAATATCTTAGATGATGAGAGGGTGTAGAGATTTAACAATCATGTGGTCCTAATTTAAAAGATACTCTTAGATACTCACTATACCCCCCAAACCCCACTTTAGGGGCAGCATGGGATGCAGGCTGGAACCAGGAAGTTATGATCAGGATTGTCTCTGAGATTCTTTAAATGGATGCATGGAGACAGAATGCTTCTTTTCTCAGCTCAAGTGGTGAAGACCATGTAACTGCCTGTGTCCATCTCTTCTGGTGTCCTGGTGAAGCCCATGTGCAGGAAGATAAAGTGAGGCCAAGATGGCAGGCAAAGACAATCACAATCAAGCAGAGATAAGAGGAGAACTGAAGTAGCAGGAACTCAGACAAATTCTGAATCCTTTGCATCTAACCAGTCTAAAGCTAATCTACTCCAGAATCTTTTAAATGAGTCCCCAAAATTCTCTTCTCTGTGTAAGTCAGCCTAAGTAGAATTACTGTAGACTGCAATATAGGCTGTGAATTAATGAAACCAAAGGAAAGTACGAGAACTGCAAAGGCCCAGGAACTAGAGATATGATAATATTGCCTGTGTTGGCCTTATGGGCATTAAAGTCACCCAAGATGAAGGCAGTACTTGATAGGGTGGAGAAGTCACCCATGAACCATTTGCAAGAGTCTTAAAAAGGGAGAATAGATAGGATGTTAGTAAATAACCACAATGAGGACCAGAAGAGAGTTATGTACAATTATTAGGAGCCTAAACAGAGCAAAAATTTTTAGATAAAGACAAAAGGATGATGGACTAGAAGCTACATGAGAGGAAAAGAAACACAGAGACCCCAGTTCCTGGTGAGAAGCAGAGTGCAGAGCATGACAATGTGGGTATAATCACTACAGCACAGGGTGGTGGAGGCTTCCTGGTCATGGTTATGTAACCATTAAATGCTTCCCCAGCGAAAATTACATTCCACTTCTGAGACCTTAGTATTGTTAGAATATCAATAATATAGACTTGCTTAAGTGTTCTTCAACCCACCAATCCTCAGCCTTGAATCACTCACTGTTCATCTATAAAACAGGCTATATCACAAAGCTGAAAATGTAGATAAATTACACTTAAAATTTTTTCCTAATTAAGACACTTTATGCTTGCATTTGATGTCTCAGACAGTGACTAGCATAATATCCTCAGAAGCAATTATCACTCAAGTGTATTTGGTAGAAGAGATAGTATTAAATATTTTTAAATCATCTCTAAAAATCACATTGACCTAATGAATTTTACTGAGCAACATAAAATATACATGGATATTGTAAAAGAACAAAGTCAAACATAAAAATATGAAGCTGGCCTGCCAAATCCGGAATATGCTGCAGAAGGAAAGCCAACAACCCTACTGGCATTTTAACGAGGAAATAAATAACCTTAGTAAGGATTTTCAGACACTCCGGGTGCATGTGAATGCTGCCCCAAATCCTTAAGGGATGAAGAACTGGAGGAAAAGGAAATTTGACGTGACCATGACCCGCGTGGCAAGGGAGTGCTTTCTCTCTCTTTCTTTGATGAGCAAATGAGCCCTCTGGCAACACAAAATTCAAAAAATATTTTAATAAGTAAAGGATTTTGCAGCTTGTACAAATGACAAGTAGTTCATGTGTAGGTGAATGATTTAATGTACAGAATTTATTTATCTCATTCTCTGTACCCATTCCACTCAAGGTCTCTGAGGGTTATTTTCAAATTTTTTAGTATTTCTATACATATTAGAGATTATTGTATACCCACGTGAGTCATACCATAAAACTATTGTAGAAACATGTATTTGAACAAATGAAATGTAATTTCTTATAATGAAAAGAAACTACAGTACTAATCACTATGGACGATTTCAGTCCCTTTTGTGGATTCTGACATATAATAAATGACAAAGCACAAATGGAAAAATACATTTTATTTATTTTTTAATGATACTGATTAAAATATTTTTGAATTATGTAGAAAACAAATTTACAGAGGCAATAAATCAAATTTATTAAAGTCTATATTTGGAAAATGAAAACAGAGAACATACAAAAACAACCCTCCTCCATCCACACCCACCTCCCATGATACATTTGTGGGTGCGTGTTCCTGGGAAAAGCAGAGTCCTTCAGCTCCGAGAGCCGGTGAAGTTACATCTCCACACCGTGAGTGTGGGTCCTTAGCACTGCCTCTTTGGAGCATTCGAGGAGCTTCCAGAGATTGTGGATGTCCTCTTAATTCGAGGGTGGCTCTCCTGCCTCTGGCCAGTCTATCCAGTGTCCTCAAGCAGAGCTGACAGGTGTGCTCACTGGCTTGGCAAATGCACACTGAGGCGAAGGAGAGAGCCAGGCAGATACGACCTGCCCTCGTGCAGAGCCTGGTCTCTCCCTCTGTGTGGTCTGTCATCCAACCTGTAAGCGTCCAACTCATTTCCTTCCTTTCAGATTTCTCATTTTCTCTCTTTTTTTTTTCTCTCACCATCCATTCAACATGCATTAGATAATAGTTTTCTTCTAAAAAGATCCTCACTTTCTCGCCATCTTATCACTTATTTTCTGGCACGTTATGGATTCTTGGATTTTTAATTATTTAAAGTAAAACAATCAATAGCAGTGAATATATCAAACTAAAAAGTTTTCAAAATAATTTTAGCATCATTTAGTCCTCAGTCCACATCCAAGTTTACCCAATTATTACAGGAATATTTTTATGCTTTTTTAAAATCCAAACTAGGAACCAATCTGGCTTCAAGCTTTGCAATTGAATGTTAGGTCTCTTTCATCTCATTTAGCCAAGAAGCACCCCATGCTTTGTTTGTGAAACTGGCTTTTTAACCTTTTGTGAACAGTTTATTGTATTTTTTTTAGTCTCTCCTGAGGTTCAGGTTCATTAGATCTATTTATTTTCCTTTCCTTTAATAAGACACTAGTATTTCTTTCAGGGACATTTTTTTAAAAATGCATTTCCTATAGTAGAAATAATGTAAATTTCTCAAAAGAGTAAACTCCTTTTTCTCAGAAGATTTAATTATATTAATAATTAATATTTGTGTTTTTGAGAAATTTGGGGTATTTGAGAAAAATATTGGTAACATAGAAAGTTGAAAGGAAAGCCAAAAGTGATAGAAATTTATAATAAAATCCTGACCCTTATACCCTCGATTTGAGTGCATTTGAGTCATTGGTGGATAAAACTTCATCTTAAATATTTGGATCCACATTAAAGCTTTCATTTTTAAAGACTCGAGATCAGACCTATTCAAACATTACAAATCACTGCAGATGTGATCTAGCGGCAGTATCTTAAATAGGTACATTTCTTATACGTCTTATCCAAACCTTTGTACATCTTACTATCTTACCCAAATCAATTGAGTGCATTGCTTTAAAAAAAAAATAGATCGTATAGATTACACTGTTAAATCTATAACTTTGGGACTCTGGTTCTTGATTTTAGTTATTGTTGTTGTTTACTAAAGGACGCATGTGCCCTGGGTAGGGAAGGGTAGTGAGAAAGCATCCCCAGGGGGAATGGTCATGCAGCAATCCCTACTCCTCCATTCTCCTCTCAGAATTTTGGGCAGGCACGCACACACTGAGTGTGTTTTTCAAGGTACTGGGTCAGGGACTTGAACTGCACAGTCGGCCATGTGGGACCCAGCCAACCAGCTGGCTCTAATTCTTGATTTTAGGACTATTTCTCTTCCTTTATTCAGGAAACTTCTACCAGAATTAAAGAATCAGGAGAAACAGACTATAGAACAGTAAAGAAGGTATGGTCTTTGACACAAGGCCAACATGTAGTCCATCTTGGTTCCATCACTAACCAAAAGATTTGGGTAGTTAACATTGTCTCTGAGCCCAAAGAAGGGTGTAAAATAAAATCATCAAAGCTTCTACATATGGTTATTGTGACAAATTGGCTAGCAAAGAGGCAGCCTGTGACCTAGTAGTTAAGGGAACCAGAGCCCATGTGGCTGGCTGTGTGATTTGAATCCCAGACCCGGTGGCTTGAAAAACATGCCAGACATATGGTCATGCCACAGATCCTGACAGGATGGAGAAATGGAGAAGAGATTGCAATGTATCGAGCCCCACAGGTGGGGGGGGGGCCTTTCTCTCCCTCTTACTTTCTCTCTGTCTCTCTGTGGCAATGCACACAATTTAAAACAATGGCCAGCAAAGCCCAACTCATAATAGATACTACGATATACTATGAGATACTATAACTCTTATCTATTATTAGTTAAATGTTAATTCCCTGTTTCCATTTCTCAATCTAAATAATGCAATGTAGTAGAATTCTTATGGATCCCAAAGTGCCAAAAATAACATGATAGATTTTTGGTTTTTTTTTTTTTTTTTTTTTTGTAGGTTTTTGCCATGGGGCACACACTCACTTGAGAGAGACAGAGAGAGGAAGAGTGAAAAATCACTCCCTAGAAGGATGGTCATACCACAGTCCCTTCTGCTCCATTCTCCTCTCAGGATTTTGGTCATGCATATACATGTACCCAGCATGATTTTCAAGCCAAACTAGGATTCAAACCAATGTTGACAATGTGGGAGTCCAGCATCTCAACTACCACACCACCTGCTGGACCCCATAATAGGTGTTACTAGTGCTAAATCTTTATCTAAAGGCCATTCCTATGAAATCCTTTCTTTCTCTCCATTGAAACATTCTTGCTAACTTATCATAATATAAAATTTCCTTACATTAAATGCATTTCAAAGATGTGGGGAATTTGTAATATTGAGAATTGTGTGTGTCCCATCTCTTAGTTCCACCTCCCTCAAGCGATATGGTATTTAATGGAGAAGGTTCACGTGCCCTTGTGGGTATCTATCTTTCCCAGTAGTCACATGTTTGAGGCAGGCACAAGTGACAAAGTGATGCTGATGTGAATGGACCAGTCTCTCAAGACATTTGATTATTTCATAGTCAGGAAGAGCCAGGCTGGTCATGTTCAAGCCCAACATCTGAGAAACCACCTCCCTGAAGTCCACCAGCTGCAATATCAAACAGAAACACATTACCTGAGAGAACAAAATAAATTACCTCTGATGCCTCTTCAGGCACCAACCTTCAACAATTTCATAATCACTTTTCTAATGAGACAAGTAATGTGGTACTGGGTACCAGATCCCAGCTAAGCAACCACAATGAGGTTCTGACTTTACTAAGGCTTTATATTCTCCTCTCCAGGTCAGGGCTAACCACATACCTACCATAGAAGACTGTTCTGAAAATCGAAACAAACAAAATGAAGAGTGTGTGCTCTACACACTAGAAAGTGTTACACAAACGTTGGTGTTGCTGTGTTAGTGAGTGATAAACACTTATGCCTTGGCATTTTAACTTGGCAATGAATCTCTCAGGCTAAAAGAACAAATGGTGAGAAAGTATGAGCTAATGAAAATGGGAAGATGTCTAGATCATTATCTAATCACTGCACAGACTGCCACCTGACAGCCCATACCACTGGACTGCTTTGGAATTACTGTTTGTCCACTTGAAAAGGAAAAAATAGACTAGAGACAATGAAATATACCCCCTTTCCATTCTTAGGCTGGTTTCTGCAGTTCAAGGCTAATATAGAAGCAAATAAATCAGGGATATTTATGTATATATACACTTCACTACATGTACCTTCATTTCTAGAAAAGATGTGTCTAATTTGAAGCAAAGTTACGTCCAGGAGAACACCATCCAAACATCCTCACCCCAAGTTCATATGCTTCCCAAACTCCTTCCCATGCAGACTCCAACTTGGGAAATATGTTCTCTCCAGCTGCCATGGTCTGAATGTGTTCTACAAAATTTGTATTTGAAATGTCACATTTGTACTGACAATGTGACACTAGGTGGGGCCTCTGGGATGGAACCCTTATGATGGGATTAGTGCATTTATAAAAGAAGCCCCAGAGCGCAGCTTCGTCCCTGCCACCACCTGAGGACACAGCAAGGTGCCAACTCTGAACCAGAAAACAGGACCTCACCAGACACCAAATCTGCCGGCACCTTGGTCTTGGACTTTCCAGCCTCCAGAACTGTGAGAGATAAATTTCTGTTGTTCCGAAGCCACCCGGTCTATAGTATTCCATTAAGTAGCCTGAATGAACCTGCCTAGTCTCCCTAGTGGAAAAGTTTTCCAACCTTTTGAATGAGGCCAAAGCTCTTAATTCCTGAGAGGTTTCCTCTCTGAGTGCTCACCCATAATTTGACTATTCCCAACTCTGTCTGACACATGAGCCAAAGCAGAGGCAGACAAAGGGGGGTGGGGGGAATCCTAGGATCAGAGTCCACTCTATGCCCTTTTGAGCTTCAGACAAAGACTGAGATGAGAGTCAAAAGTTCTGGGGTCAGGCTGCCCAGTACACATTTCTTCATGCCTGACCTGATGTACTCACCAGATAAAATGCTTCCCTTTCAGCCAGTGAGTGCATGAGGACTCTTTTATGGCTTCCATCTGTATTGGGTTGGCCATCAAGTCTGTGTGCCACTGTTTAAGATTTGGGGCTGTTTCCTACACCTGATCTCTGCTAGAGATAACACTTCACTGTCGAGGCTATAGACTATATTAAAAGATCTGGGAAATGCAGACTGCAGAAGCAATCACCAAACAGGAAAACCTTGTCACAACCATAACCTGGTTTTTCACTACCTTCCCACTGCTTTGATAAGGGTGTCTTTTCTTCCCTCCAAGTCATGTCATGAAGATGTGAAATATTTTCCTTAGAAAGGTAAATCATAAGACTTATTTGAGTGCCAAAAATACGCTGGAGGTTTGAGTGGATATGTTGAAATACAATGGAAAGCTTCATAGCTTGTTTTGGAAGAAATGTATGAATAGTGCTTGCTTCTGTAGCACATACACTAAAATTAAAATGATACAGGGAAGATTATAAAAGATGCACAGATTTGTGAAGCATTCCATATTCTTTTCACAAAAGAAATGTAGGAATTATAGTTAGAATATATCCACCTAAAATTCATGTGCTGACCTACTGTGATGGGATTAAGAGAGTGAAAACCTAATCCGATTGTCAAAAAGTATCAAAAGGTTGCGTCTTTGGAAAGAGATTAGAATTAAAGTCATTAGGACGGGCCTCTGTGACTGAATTCTGGTAGGTTTATAAGAAGAGGGTCTGAGGACCTGCACATGGTGTAATGGTTATGTCGCTGGACTCCCACATAGTCGATCGTGGTTCGAGTCCTGGACCCAGTGGTTTAAAACTCATGCTGGACACATGTGTTTGTGTGCCCAAAATTCCAAGAGGAGACTGGAGGAGAAGGGATTGTGGCATGGCCATCTCCCCTGGGGGGTAATTTCTTACTTTCTGTCTCTCTGTCTCTCTCTGTCTCTCTGGTGAGTGCACGTGCCCTATAGTAAAAATCTCTCTCTAAAAAAAAAGAAAAAGAAGATACAGGGTCTGAGACAGGCACATGGAACACTGACCACACGCTCCTGCATCCCATATGTTCTGATGCAGCAAAAAGAACCCATCAGAAAGGCTCCTGGGACCTTGGCTCTCTAGACCATGAGCTGAATTAAGCTCGATTATAAAAATCACCCAGTTTCAGGTAATTTCTGTTATTAACCACAAAACAGACTAGAAGAAGTCATTACCAGGTTTTTAAGTGGACATTTCCTAGGCAAAATTTCACCACCAGATTTGTACCCACCTGCTTTTCTCTCTTCTCTGCTTCTTCCAGCGACTTTCTGAGTGTCTTCATTTCACTGGTTACCACTTCTATCATGTTTCTGGCCCTTTCTTTATGTTCTTTAGCCTCGTGCTCTGTAGTGTCCAGCTCTGACTTGACAGATACTAGCTTTCTCTCAGTTTTCTCCTTCATCTTCTCCAGCTTGTCTCTCGATTTATTTAGGTCTTCGATAACTTTAGTCTGTTCCAAAGTTTTAATCTAAGAAGAGAAGAGAGTGTTGATTATTTATTTTGTGTTTAGTTAAGGAAATCATATAAACAAGACAAACCAGAAGTCAATGGGTTTCACTTAATGTTTTTATAAAGAAGGGAATTCATCCCAGCTACACAGCCTTTGTTAAAACTGCGGGACACACATATCTTAAGACGGCTGGCATTTATAAATGGCATACTGGACGGTCTTGATTAGGAAACTCAATGAGATAAAGGGTGACTCAGCATTTGGCTACTGATGGACTGTCAGAAGGAGGGTCACCTGCTTCAGGAGGTCCTATTACAGATCATGGAACCATGGTGAACCGGCATGATTTTCTGGACTCTGGCTGAACACAGGTAATTGAAATCACAATAAGGCAAACTTGCCAAGAAGAACAGCCATATGCAAAATGCCAACAGCTAGGGAAAGGGGACTGAGGGAGCCCTGTAGTCATGAAATGCCACCAGTAGCGTAAGCACCTGAGACAAGAAAGTGCCACCACTAAGAATCAGTGCAGGTCTGCAGGGGCTGACCTCAGGATCATCCATGGACCTCATATTACCAAAACCTATATGTAAATAGGGATGTATATTAGAGATCACTTATGAGAGTACCATCTCAATGTGAATTCTTTTTTTAAGAATTATTTAATTTGGGTGCCAGCAGGTGGCATGTGGTTAAGAGTGGTGGACTTCCTCATGGCCAACCATGGTTCAAATCCCAGACCTGGCAGCTTGCTTTCTCACTTTCCCAGTCTCTCACTGTCCCTCTCTGGTCAAATTAAAAATAAATAAATAAAGTTAAATAAAATAATTCTTTAAAAAATAATTATTTAAGTTTTATTTATCATTATTATTAATATTATTTTTAATTTGCTACTGGGCATGTACACTCACCAGAGAGAGAGAGAAGGAAAATGAGAAAGCAAGCCACGAGGTTCAGGACTCGAACCACAGTCCACCATGTCGGAGTCCAGCATCTTAACCACCACACCACCTGCTGGCCCTCACTGTAAATTATTAAATGAACTGAACATACCTTGGTCACACAAAACAACACGTTTGTTCTTGAGCAATACATAGGAAAATATTTAGAGGTGAAGTGTCAAGATGTTTGCTACTCACTGTCAGACGATTTGGAAAAAATAAAAGCTTTCTCTCTCTCTCTCATTAGGCAAAATACAGTAATAAGTAAAATGTTAACAATCTACATGAAGGGTTAAAAAGAACCCATTATGTTATTCTTTAAAATTGTTGTATTAACTTGAAATCTTCCAAAATAATTAGTTAGGAAAGGAAATGTATTGATCATGAATCCTATCTGTAAAACTCTTTGAATATAGTTGAATATTCACTTGTAAATTATATAAATGAAATTTTGTTCTAAATAATAGTTCTATAGACTATCAAACATTTTACAAATTTGAGCATTATATTGATTTAATAAATACCAAATTTTAAAACAGGTTTATCTTCCTTTAAAACTAATAGATTTTTTTAGTAGGCAAACTGTCTCACTGCTACAGAGAAAATATGTGACAAATTTGGGAAGTTGTTGGGATTGGTATGTTGAATTCAAAACCTCATATTAATAGAAAAGAGATCTGTTCAGCCTTTCTATTCAGACTGGGGAGAACATTTACAGTGGGCGCTCCACCAAAGGTGATGAAACACAGCACAGAGAGCTGGAGCCTCATGAATCAAGTCCTAATGAGAGGAATTCATTGCCAAGAATTTCTGAAAAAAGATAAGACTTTATCACAGTCCTGAGGGTGGCCTGAATTCTTGTCAGAAGGCAAGAGTCAGTGATAGAACTCTGACCCAAGCCTCCAGAACCAAGCTGGGAGCTGGCAGTGGTGACGGAGGCCTCAGCCTCTCAGAGTCCAACCTGGCATCGATTCTTTGGAAAAGGGTGAAACCAAATCAGTTTCTTTCTTTCACTTTTTCTTTCTTTCTTTCTTTCTTTCTTTCTTTCTTTCTTTCTTTCTTTCTTTCTTTCTTTCTTTCTTTCTTTCTTTCCTTCTCTCTCTCTCTCTCTCTCTCTCTCTCTCTCTCTCTCTTTCTTTCTTTTGAGGTTTTCCCCCCTTAGGGCGTGTGTGCTTGCAGGAGTGAGACAGGCAGAGACAGTGAGAAGGAAAGTGGGAAATGGGATGGCCATGCTGCAACCCCTTCTCCTCCCAAGATCTTGGGCATGCATGCACACATGCCCAGCATGAGTTTCAAGCCACTGAGCTCAGGAGTTGAACCATGGTCGGCCATGTGGGAGTTCAGTGGTGTAACCACTATGCCATCTGCTGACCCCCCAAATCAGTTTCTTTCTTTCTTTTTTTTTTTTTTTGGTAGAAATTTTTGCCTTAGAGAGTGTGTGCTCACTAGAGAGAGAGAGACAGAGATAGTGAGAGGGAAAGTGAAAGACCACCCCCCCACCAGGGGCGTTGGCCACTCTGCAATCCCTTCTCCTCCATTCTCCTCCCAGGATCTTGGGCATGCATGCACATGTGCCCAGCATGATTTTCAAGCCACCAGGTCTATGACTCAAACTATGGCTGGCCGTGTGAGAGTCCTGTAACAGAATCATTACACCATCTGCTGGTCCCCCTAAATCGGATTCTTAATTCTCCTAAAGGAACTTCTCAGAGCCAGCCAGAGTTCAGAGAAATTGTGCTCTAGTTTCCTCCAGTGGCACAAAACTGGTCTTAAACGAGACAGATGTGCCTCTCAGATTCCAGGAAGGAGGGAGAGGTCTACAGGGCTTCCTTTGTAGTATACATTGTATCTACTCTCTTACTCTCTGCTCTTTTAAGGAAAAAGATTTCTAAATCTAGTGACAGCTCTCTCTCTAAAGGGTCAATCCCTGAAAGGAGAATAATGATTAAGTCTTGAATGTGGAGCCAGCAGCAGCAGCACAACCATAACATCACACACCACAATGCTGAAATCCAACGGGAAGGACCTGGGTTTTCATCCCAAGGTCTGCCTGTGCATGCCAGGTACACAGGTGTCCATGATCCTGGCTGGCTGAGGCTGGGGTGATTCATGGCATAAGGATCCTGCTGGGGGTGCCTGTCCTTCTCTCGCCCCCTACTCCCCATCTCCCACTTTCATGGAGAAATAAGGGATAATAAAAAATAATAGCAAAGATCTCAATTACCCAGCTGGAGGGCTTTGAGAAGCTGCATTGAAAACACCACCTGAACTAGGTATGTCCAGGCTCTGACTGGGGTGATACAAATGGTAGGAGAGTCACAAGATGGCCCACATAGATGCTGTGCTCTTCTTTGAAGAAGACTGCCAAGAATGAACTAGTTAGAAAGGAAGCAGAAATTGAAGAAAGACATTGGGCCTAGCAGTCTGAGCCTTGCTCAGACTCCTCTACCACCCCAGCCCCAGGGTGTGTGCCTCCTGCTCGGGCCTGCTCTTGCTGAACACATTCAGAAGAGGGAGAGCTCAAAAAAAAACAGGGCCAACAAGCCCACATAGAAAAACTCAGTCCAAGGTAAGTGGTTAGGGAAGAAAGATGAAGAAAGTTGAGCTGAAGAAAGTTCGGGAGTGGAGAAAGAACATGGGAGCAGCTATCTTGAGTGAGACATACCGAGAGAGAAAGCAGGAAAGACCTTGGCTGGTGACTGAAGAATGTTAACCCCTTTTGGTGTTTACTTGAGAATCTACAGTGAAAATAATGGGTTTTCCATTTGTTTCTGATCAGCTGACTGCTGATTTGGGGCCACAGCTCCCTCTAAGGCTGGACCATTTATTATAGGCTGCTCACTAACAGCTCTCAACCAAATAACTTTTTTTTTCTCTTTTCTTATTGCCCAGAATAAAGGCCTAACCTAAACAATGACTTAACCTAAATAATGCCCAAGACTGAGTTCTGGCCAATGGAGACCACTATGGTTTGGATAATTGTTTGCCCCTCTAAAGTTCATGTTTCTTTTTTTTTTTTTGGAGAGTTGCTTTTATTTATTTATTTATTTGTTTTTTTGTTTGTTTGTTTGTTTATTTATTTATTTATTTATTTATTTGCTATAGGGTGCGTGCACTTGCCAGAAAGAGACAGAGAGACAGAAAGTGAGAAATCACCCCCCAGGGAGGATGGCCATGCTACAATCCCTTCTCTTCCATTCTACTCTTGGGATCTTGGGCATGCACACACACATCCCCAGAGTGAGTTTAAGCCACCAGGTCTAGGATTCGAACCGCGGTTAACTACATGGAAGTCCAGCGACATAGCCATTACGCTAACTGCTGGTCCCTAAAAGTTCATGTTTTGATATTTGGTTTTTAACTGCATTGGGAGGTGGTGAGACCCTTAATAGGAGAGCAGCCTTCAGTGTGAGTGAGCACCATTTAATCAGGTGAGAGTGTGGGAGGATCAAAAAGAGAAAATAGAAAAGTCTGTTTCCTTTTCCTGACTTACTTTCTCTCTCTCTCTCTCTCTCTCTCTCTCTCTCTC
>NW_006159444.1:5135193-5169240 GCF_000334495.1 Tupaia belangeri chinensis
TCTCTCCTCACTCCTCTCTCCTCTCTCCTCTCTTTCTCTCTCTCCATGTGCTTGCCTTCCCCTCTGCTTCTATTAGCCATAGTTGTGAAGCTGGCCCCATGCTTTTGGATTTTCTAGCCACCAGATTCATGACTGAAATAACCTTTATTCTTTATAAATTACCCAGTCTCAGGTATTTCAGTTAATGACACATTAACAAACACAAAGACATAAAAAGGTATGGTTCTCAGACTGCTGTGCACAGATTATCCTTCCATCCTGCCTCCTGCCTGGTGTCTGTAATGAGGCTGGAGACCTAGCAGCTAGCTTGGGTGGTGAGGATGAAAGCTACTGCTAGGGTGCTGAAACAGAAAGAACAAGCCACAGTCAGTGATGACAATGCACTGTCTATTCCCATGCTTCTTTTCAGTGAGAAAGGAGTCAACGTATCTCCTGGTTAAGCCACTGAGACTATGGGGTCTTTCAACATATTTAGTTGATATTAATCATAATCAATGCAGACCATGAAGCATTTAGCACTGTATGAGTTACATAGGCATTTCCCCATTTTCTGGAGTCCTGCCAGATGCTGAAACCATTCAGTGCCTGAATTTGCATTCGTGTTGGAGGCTATGTTGGTGCCAACTAGTGGCACTATTTCAGTTACACTAGGTTAGTGAGAAAAGAACAAAGGTAGAGATATTACATAAATAATATGTTCACTTGACATGAAGACAAAACTATGTCATGCTATATGTACAAATGAAGTATCCACAGTAGTAAAACAAAACTTATGGTAGAATAATGGTTCTATTCTTAGAAAACAAATTATAAACATCCAAGTTCTAAAGAATCTCTTCTATAAGCAGTCAGTAACACACATTCTTGTTAATTGGGATGTTAGTAATGTAGTTATAACATATCAAATTAATTTGCTAATTTCTTATTCTATTTTTATCTTTTGCTTTTATTTCTAAACTAACTTGAATTTTATAATAGTAAAACGTAATAAGATTAGGAAATTCTGGGGCCAGAAGGTGGCGTGGTGGTTAAGAGTGCTGGACTCCCATATGTCCAACCATGGTTAGAATCCGGACCTAGTGGCTTGCTTTCTCACTTTCTCTCACTTTCTTTCTTTCTCTCTCTCTTGCTGTCTGTCTCTACCTCCCTCCCTCCCTCCCTCCCTCCCTCCTTTTCTCTCCATCTCTGGTCAAAGTTAAAAAAAAAAAATAAGTAAATAAAGTTAAGTAAAATAATTCTTTAAAAAAATATGATCCAGCAATCTCATTCCTTGGTATCTACCCAAAGGACAGAAGAATTCTTAATTGGAAAAGTGCTTGCACATCAATGTTTATTGCGACACTATTCACAATTGCTAAGACATAGAATCAACCCAAATGCCCACAAACAGATAAATGGATTGAAAAACTGGCACATATATTCTATGGAATACTATTTTGCCATTAAAAAAAAAAAACCTGGCTTTTGATAGAAAGTGGAAGAATATGGAAGATTTACTGCTGAGTGAAGCAAGCCAGGCTATGAAGGAGAGACATTGTACATCTCCACTTAATATATACTGAGTGCCCACACTGAAACTGTTTGACTAAATGATATAGAAACACAGTAAATGAATGTACATACCAGATATAGTGTGTGTGAAAGAGTAGGGTCTGAGAAAGGATATTTAGAAAAAACAATAGAGAGGTAAAGCATTGATGGGACAAAGAAATGTGGTATTATCTGTTGAAGATATTTTATAGTTTTATCAACTGGATTGGGGAGAAATGTTCACATGTTTAAATATTCACTTTGAAAGCTAAATAATGTGATTTAATGTATAAAAGAAAATGAAATAAGAAAGTAAATAAAAAATAGATTAGGAAATGTCTATGTAACTTTAGGTTTGTACATATGTAGCTATGTTAATACAAGTATTTAAACTCAACCCAAACCAAGGATTCTGTGAGATTTTTTTTCCAAAAAGGGATTTATACCATTTTTATGTTTGCCTACCAGACTACTGTAATTTAATAATTCATCTAGAAAGGTCCACTTTTTTCTGGTCTAGAATTTATGGAGAAATTGATCGCATGAGTCTGTAAGGGAGAGATCTGCATAAACCAGAAACCGAAGTCTTCTGTCATGACATTGCAATAGACATAGAAATGGGTAAAAAAAACTTACACAAAAATGTACATAGCAGCCTTATTAAGAACAGTCATAAAATGAGAACCACCCAAATGTCCATTAAATGCAAAATATACAATAGTTTATGATGGTTAGTTTTCAGTCAACTGGCCTAGACTAAGAAGTACCTAGAAACCTGATAAAGCTGATGTTACTCTCTTCTGGAAACACCATGGCAGTCTGAGTAGACTAGATGTAGATCTCCCCTAAAAAGATCTAATCCACAAGGTGCTAAGAGATAAATAAAGGTGGCAGATGTCTTTAGAGAGGAAACAAGATAGATTTCTCTGTTGCCCTGGACACTAGAACTCAAGGTTCACCTGCCTTCAGATCCAGGATTGACACTAACAGCCCTTGGATTCTCAAGCTTTCAGCCTCAAACTGTGAGTGACATCTTCAGCTTCCCTGCCTCTGAAGCCTCAGGACTTGAACTGATCCGTGCTACCAGGATCCCAGGATCTCCAGCTGGCAGACCGCCTGTTGTCAGACTTTTCAGCTTCCCTGATCACATGAGCTCATTCCCCTAATAAATCCCCTCTCACACATTTCACACACCCTGTTGGTTCTTCCTCCCTATGACCCTGACTCATACACAATGGAATATTATTCTCCCATAAAAAGAAATTATGATGGTTAATTGTATGTGTCAACTTGGCTGGGTCATAGTGCCAGATGTTTGTTCAAATATTTTTCTGGGTTTTGTTTTTGTTTTTGTTTTTGTTTGGGGGGGGGTTGTTTGTTTGTTTTGTTTTGTTTTGTTTTGTTTTGTCAGAGGAGGTTAACATTGAAATGTGTATTCTTTGAGTAAAGCAGATTGCTCTCCATGATGTGGGTAGGCTCATAGAATCAGTTAAAGGTCTGAGTAGAACAGGAAGCTGACCTTTCCCAAACAAAAAAAGCTGCCTTCAGACCTGAACTGGAACATCAGTACATCCCGGGTCTCCAGCTTGCTGCCCATCCTGCAGATTTTGGACTTGCCAGCACCCATAATCATATGATCCAATTCCTTAAGATAAATCTCTTCTCTGTAGTAAATCTCTTCTACTGGTTCTGGTTCTTTGAAAACCCTAATACCAGAATAGAACACTGATACAAGCTGCAATGTGAGCAAACCTGGGAAACATTAGGCAAAGTGAAAGGAGCCAGAGGGAGGAAAAAAGGCTACATATTATATTGGGTTATCAGACAAGTCATGACGCATTTTTGCATAGAGAAATACATCATGACTTTTCCAATGACCCAATATGATTCTGTTTGTATGAAATGTCAAGAATCAATAAAGCTGTGAAACAGAAAGAAGATAACGGTTACCAGAGGGTGAGAAAGGTATAATGGGAATGGCTGTTCATTGGGGGTTTTAGGAGTTGTGACAGGGATGGTGGGAATGTTCTGAAATTAGGTAGTACTGATGGTTGGGCGATCTTGTTGATAAATTAAAGCCACTGAATTGTACATGTTGAAAGGAATTTTCTTGGGCTGGTTCCATGGCACAGTAGTAATACTCCACACAAGAGAAGCCAGATCCCATGTGGTAACCACAGTTTGAATCTTTGGCCTGGTCAGCCTGAAAAACACACCAGGCTCACGAGAATGTCCAAGATATGATGGGCTAGACAGCTAGAAGGGGATCATGATGTGACCAGATACTGTGAAGGGTGCTCATCTCTCTCTCATTCATAAACAAACTCTATCATGATTGTTTTTAAAAAGGTAAGCTTTCTATTGGGAGTCATCTTTCAACACAAGGGCTAGTAAAAAAAGAATAATAAGAAACAAGTAAGTAAAATACATTTTTAAAAAAGAATTTTATGGTGTATGAATTATTTCCCTTTTTTTAAAAGGACATAAAAACATAATTCAAATCATTATTTTATATTAAGTTTCTATAAGTGATGAAGTCATTAACTTAGAAAGTATAGTGAGTTGAATCACGCTCTCCCAAAAGCCATATCCTCCCAGAACCTCAAAATGTGACCTTGTTTAGAATAAGAGCCTTTGAATGTATAAGATCATGGGCCCTAAATCTAATGATGGGTGTACTCATAAAAGACAGAAAAAGAGAGACACACCAGAGAGAGGGTGTAGGCAGAGACAGAGATTGGGGTTACGTGACTAACCCAAGAATGGCCAGCAGCAGCCAGAAGCCAGGAGAGACGCCTGGTGCAGGTTCCCCTTCCAATCCTCCAAAGAGAGTCAACTTTGCCAACACCTGAAATTCAGACTTCTAGCCTCCAGAACTGGGAAATAATTAATTTCTGTTGTTTTAAGCCACCCAGTTCATGATAACTGAGCAACCTTAAGAAACTAATATGGTAAGGCCATTTTTACTGATGTCCAGAAACAGTGAAATTCATACAGGGACAAGTTTAGACAATGTTCAAAGATGGACAGTTGATATTATTCCATCTTCAATACTAATATCAGAAGTTTCCAATAGAAAGATGAAAAGTTATTTTGTGTTTGAAATCCCATAAGTGCATGGAGTTATCAATTACTGTGTTGGTAAGTTAGAGAGATCTCTATTCTCTACCAGAAGGTAGACTGAACATTCTATTTAAATCCTTAGCGACCGAATTAAGTTTTGAGTCCATCAAGCTCAAGGTCTCTCCTGAACCTTTCTTGTACCTTATCCGTAAAAGTATGTGGATCTCTTTAAGCAAAATAACACAGCAAAGTAAACACAGAAGTTCATTTATTTTCTTCCCCAGCTCTCTTCCACTTTTCATTCTAGTACTCTAGACAAGCATTGTACAGCTTTGTTTCTATTTCTCGTTCATCTGTAAAATCTGGCTTATGCACAAAGCCCTCACCATTACCACCATGAGATAGTACTACACATGCTTGAGTCATAGATTGTCCAAAGCCAAGTGTAGTGGGTCATCCTTGGGTATTTATCTTATTGCTACACTTGATACCATTGAGCATGGCCTCACTGAGAAGACGTTGCACTTTCCCTACCTCTCTCTATTTCTTTCCTCTCTTTCCTGATAAGGTTACCCTCATGCTTAGAAATCCTCCACCAGCTCCCCAGGAGCCACAGGATAGGTCTCAGCATCTCAGCACGGCACCCTATCACCCACTCTTCCCATTAGTCCTTGACTCCCAGAAACTATCCAACTGTCACCAGCAACCAATCAGACCTTCTATTCACCTGCTTATTGCCTTTGAAGGTCAAAGTTGCCATCCTCTATGTCGATCTATTGTTCCTGGGTCCAAAGCAATATTGTGCCAAATACCGAGACAGCCTTGGGAAGAGATCTCAGTTTGAAAGTCTTGGGGAATATTTAGAAAGATACAGGAGATTATTTCATTATTTGATCTGGTTCAAGAAAGACTAGATACCCATATCCCAATTACCCATATCCTGTCTACATATGATCACCTCCCTATGAATAAAAGACATTCTTCAAACACGTTAGAGTTGGGCTATGAGCTCTCCTTATTGTTCCCTGAATCCCAGTATTTTGCTTCATTTTCAAATTTCTGCCTTAAGCCTAGGATGATGAAGTTCCTTTTCCTTTTTTGTTCCATGACATCCTCCCACTATTAGTTGTCTTATCACAGGTTTCCTTTTCTTGAATGTTTCCTTTCCTGTTTCTTTGGAACTATCTAAGGGGCTTGGTTCTAACAAAGTAGTGCTCCTGAAGCCCTATAAGCCAGGACATTAGAGGAGGACCAGAGAGTCCAGTTGGGGATAGACAGCTGAGCATCCTAGGGCAGGAAGAGCAGGTGCGAGGCCCCGGCTATGCTGGCATGAAGATAAGCTGGGTAGTCTTTGGATGTAAGGAGCCAGCCCTCTTCCCCTGTCTCTCCAAACCGTTAGAGCAGGTGGTACTGGTAACTAAGCATGTTTCCTCAAGTCTAAACTTTGTTTTCACCATACATTCCTCAATCTTTTGGGAATTCTACTCTCTATATTTTCTTCCTGAAATGGTGTCTGGGTGGGAAAAAATCCATGGGGTGCTAGAAAGGTGATGCTAGCCCCCACCCTGCTCCTGAACCTTTTCTATATCAACTCTGACAAGTGAAATTTGTGATGTCTCGCCAGGCAAGGCCACATTGTGGGCATTTGCTAATTCAGGGCTTGGCTGTACCTACTACTAGACTGGAGCTTAGTAAATGCTCAGAGCCTCTGATACAGGGCTTCTTTGTCCCTCAGTTGAAGGACCACCACCACCGGCTCCCACAATGTCCTCACTAGTACACATCTTTGGCTGTCACCCATCTCTCCCCAGTAAGACAAAATGGAACTCTAGTTTCCAGGGAATCAGGGTGTGAGGTCCCTTGTCTCAGCACCTCCTGCAGCCCTTAAGCCAGGCTGGATGAAGCCAAGGCTGACTTCAGGGCTTCTCTTCCCACCTCTACACACACACACACACACACACACACACACACACACACACACACACACACACACACACACACACACACACACACACACACACACACACACACACACACACCCTAGAGTCAGTCTCATGGCCTAAAGAGTGTTGAGGATTCTTACCTCTGCTGTTTTCTCTCCAACAATGGCATCCCATCAGAAGTTTTCCCACATTCCTCTCCTACCTTTAAAATATGACACTCCCCTTGGCTATGCCTGCACCCCGCTTCTGCAGAGAACTATGCCTCAACTTGGGGACCTTGTCCTATTGACAGAAGGGCTTTGGGAAGGGAAAAGCAAATTACTCAGTATGGAAAATACATATTTGGGTCATATTTTCTAAAATATTATCCATACTACACATATTCGAGGACTGGCTTAATTCCAGATTCTTTTCCACTACTAGTCTGTTTCCAGATTCAGAAACATTCCAGAACTCGGTTTCCAAGCACCCACCTGCAGAGAAACAGGACTTGATTGTCTATTGGATTCATGGCTGGCAATCTGCCTGGGGTGATAAGTACACATTAAGTTATATAGTGTGGCCAGTGGCACCCGTACATGATATTTAAATATATTGACTCAATTCTGTACGTTTTCATTGGTTTCTTCTTTGTATTCATTAGAAGTCCAACACTTCAAATGCAGAAACTGCATCTCCCTCTTCACCCCTTTACTGCACTTGGTATAACGTGTCTGCAGAGTACAAATAAATACCGTGACCTGCCTGACTCTTCTCAACAAAACATTGGGTCCATTTTCTCATCTCTTCCTGCGCAAATTCCTATGTGGTAAGTCCTTCCATTGTCCCTGGTAGCACAATCTCCCACACTTTGAAGAAATGCTTTTAGGTGGCCAGCAAGTGATATGGTGGTTAAGGGCGCTGGACTCCCACATGGTCAACCATGGTTCAAGTCCTGAACATGGCGACTTGCTTTCTCACTTTCTCTCTCTCTTTTGCTCTCACTCTCACTCTGTCCCTCTCTGGTCAAATTAAAATAAAGGAAGTTAAATAAAAATAATTCTTTAGCAAGAAAGAAAAGGCTTTTTTTTCTGTCTTTAACCTCATCCTTTTGACTGACTTTTCACACACCAGTGAGGGCTTCACTTCAGCTATTGGAGAGACATTAAATTGCTGTAGAATTTTGATTTGTGAGATTTTTGCATTTCTCCCACATCTCTGGAAAATCAGAGGAAAATTTCAGCCTTGTTCTTTATCTGGTGTGTTCATTTCCAAGGCTGTCATTCTTTTGCATAACTTTGACAGTAACTATTAATAGCAAAAAGCAACATGGAAAGTAGCCCAGAACTTGCCTTAAGCTCATTGGTGTCAGCCAGTTTGGCTTTGAGCTCCGTGTTGGACTCTCGGCACACGTTCAGCTCCTTCTGCAGCCTCTCCACCTTCTTCTCCAGCTTCCTGATGGTAAGGTGGGCCTCATCCCTCTCCACAGCCAAGGCCGTGCGCACCTGCCTCTCCTCCTCCATCTGGGCGATTTTCTGCCGGAGCAGGTTCATGTGCAGTTCTTTGCTCTCCAGCCTTTCCCTGTGAGTCTTTAGCTGGGTTAATACAAACATGGAATTTTTTTAATAATAATAATAATAATAATAATAATAATTGAACAGTCAGTAAATATAAATGAATTACCCAGTCAATGTCACTTTATTCATACCTCAGTAAGATGAATTTCTAAACCATTACAAAAGGATTCTTTTTCCTGATTGCATTCTTTATTCTGAATTTTTTCCCCAAGAATTAACTTTGTCATTGTGATGATTGGGACAAAATAGCCACAGAAAGGGGACAAAGAGAGGCCGCTTTCAACATTTGACTACCTCCAATATTGTGTGCATAATAAAAGTGTGAAATTATTTCTAAAACTACTAAAATGGACTTATGAAGAGCAAAATATAGTAAGACGAGGAGACAGAATCAACTTCAACAGTCAACGGCCACAGCACTCGTGCCGGTGTTTTCTGAAACAAGATGGAGTACTAATTAGAACTGCAGACCTAAACTGGCTGACGCCCAGCATGAGAGCTGATACCTTTTTAAAGTATACCACAGAAATATAGAAGAAAGCTTTGTTTATGCATTTAAAATATTAGAAAAAGAATGGACTTCAAGTAGATTTTAACACGTTGCTGTCGCTGTTCTGTATCTATCTGGCCTTTAAGGTTCACAAAGCAAGTAGAGAACCAGTTGCTCAAACATCACTTATCATTGGCAATCAAACTTGATGAAGAAAATTAGAGTAATTTTTAGAAAACAACTATAGACTTTAACAGGGAAAAGTCCTCCTGGGTTCCCCATGTCACAATTAGTAAGTGGAATATTAAGTACAGGAACCTCTGTCCTCTGTGACAGACACTGATAATCAGAATCATAGAGACTTATCAAATATACAAGCTGAAGACTGTCACGTTTTCCCTAATTACCTACTTTGCCTCTGTAAATTGCCTGAAGGTGGGAATGACTTACTGAAATGAAACTTTGAGTACCTTGCCTAAAGTGACAGTAGGTCCATAACCAGACTAACCAGACCACTTTTTAGCAGGACCCTTTTAATATTTCTCTAACCAAACTCCATTTCTTGAGCTTCTTCATCTCAAATTCCACTGTTTTGCAAATTCACACTGAAACGCTCTGTATACTGGTAATTTTAATAATTATATAATCCTTACGAAGAAATGGTAGTGGGAAATGGGAAGGAAAATCAATTATCTGAGGAGAACTCTGGAAAGAAATGTAACTGAATTTAGTGTCTTTATGGCAATGGGATTTATCTGCTTTCTTTTATAAACATACTCTTTAAGATAGAATAAATGGAAAAGAGTCCAAACACAAGTGGAGAATCTTCTATGAACCAAGGGTTTAAAAATGTTATTTTTAAAAAATGAACAACCCCTTGGTAGATATTATTCCCCATCTTAAATAAGAGGAAACAGAGACAGAGACAGAGAGGTATATAATTTGTCCAAGGTCACACAGCTTGGTGGAGCCAAACTGGGTATCCAGATGGGACTCATTACACAACCTCTACACTATAATTCTACCATAGAATTTTCTCCTAAGAACTATTATAAGAATGCATCTGTGTTTTCCTATTCCTTTCCCCAGAACCAATAATTATATAACTAATAATTATATTTTATGCTTTTCAACCATTCATTCATTTATTTCATCTAAACTATTTCTAACTCTTCCTCAAGTGAATGAAAAACAAGCTCCTCACTCTTTCTAGTGCAATAGAGCTTATAAATGCAGAGACTGCTAAATATTGCCCCATTTCTCATTTTCTCCAAAAGGAATGAAAAATAAATGTTTCTAAGTAGGCAAGTGGCTACCCAGAAGAAGGCTACATTTGAAGCCTCCCTTGCAGCTAGGTTTTACAATTTCAACATATTCTGACCATGGGATACAAACACAAGCTCACCCAGCAACTGTAGGAGCCTACTTCAAAGACATCGCTTGCATGTTCTTTTTCAGTCCTCTTCTCTCTCTCTCTCTCTCTTTTTTTTTTTTGGAGAGGTTTTTGCTATAGGACACATGCACTCGTCAGAAAGACAGAGACAGAAAAGGAGAAATCCCCCCTGTGGGGTGTGTGTGTGTGTGTGGCCACACCGCAGTCCCTTCTCCTCCATTCACCTCACAGATCTTGGGCGTGCACACACACGAGCCCGGCATGAGTTTAAGCCACCAGGTCCAAGACTCGAACCACAGTTGACTACATGGGAGTCTAGCGACATAGCCATTATGCCATCTGCTGGTCCCTCAGTCCTCTTCTTTATCCCTTCCTTCAACCTTCTGCCTGGAACACAGATATAATGGTTCCAGGCACCATACTGAACCTCAGGGATGGAAAATTAGCAAGCAGAAATTAGTTTGGTTTGTGGAAGACTTAACAGAATAGAACTGCCATGCCAGTCCTAAGATGCCTATCTCCAGAAATATACATGAGAAAAGAATAAAAACTCTTCCACTTGTTTAAGACCTTGTTATTTGGGGTCTCTATTACAGTGAAACATACCTCATACCATATCTATCACTTGATAGATACACTTACCAATGCTTCAGACTGGAGTCAAAACTAAATTTCTAAATATTTATTTTTGTAATATGTTTCCTACCCACACTAGTAAATTTGACGGAAGTAAACTATTTTTCAACATTTGAGTTTTTCAGAAATTCCTCCTTTTAACACTAGTCACTTTGAACATCCCCTACCTTTCTCTGTAAATTGTGGGCAATAGTCTTGTTTTCGATGACGGCGCTGCTCTCAAGGCGGACCAGCTGCTCTGTGCGAGCTAAAACAGCATCCAGACGCATGTCAAAGCCAAGTTCAACAGTCATTTGGTCCAATTTCATTTTCTCTGAGAGCTGATCCAGAAATTTAAGATACTAACCCCGAGAACAAAAATGAAAATGAGAAACAAAAGTAAAGTTGATGAGTGATCTCACAGAATCCTTCTCTGCCTCCCAAGCTTACAGGTAGTTCCCTTTAAAACCAGCATTGAGCCTAGACTAAGACCCCCGTATTGCTGGTGAATTCCTGAGCCTGCCAGATCCCTACCCTGGTCCTTTTTCAGATACTCTTGACTCTCCCAATCACTGGCCTTGATGTTCGATCTAATACTATACCCTCTTCTTAGGACGGGTTTGGCTCTGGTCCCAATTACATCATTACATCCTCATCACTCTGCTTTGTCAGGGTTCTGTTGCAACTAGGCCCCTTGCAGGCTAATCCAGCCCTGGGACCCACCCACCCATGTAACTTCCATGGGATTTTCCCCACCTACTAGACCTTTATTAATGAATCAGCTGCCATTTTTATTTTGGGGGCCTCTACAGGTCACTTCAAAACCAAACCTCTCCATATAAATAAAATTGGGACATCCTACTTTTGTTGAGTTAAAAGGCTTTAGAAAAATGTGTTTATTAAATGTTTAATGCATCAAAGTTAAATGATCAAGAAACCAAAATAGGTGGACTCTCCAATAAGTTCATGGAAATGTATAGTATGGTAAAAAAAATAATGCATAGACTTCAGATACTTTTTGCACAAAAATCAATTAATACCTTAATCCCATTTGCCATGAACTTTTTGAAGTTTCTTCATAGAGCTGTGTGAAGGAAGTCAAGGTTCATATTTCAACAGGCTAAAGGTCTGAATCTATTTGAGGGTCTTCCTCCTCTTGAGTTCTAAGGCTTCTCTACCCTCCCCTCCACAAAGAATAACACTTCCTGGATGAGTAAATTCATCGATGGGCTTCCAGCATCATAGTTTCAGGACTTTGGTTCTGTCTTTGATATTTTCTTCTTGCTGCAATAACTTCTCATCCATCTGGCATTTTCAGGTAAATAAATGTTTAAACAACTATAATTTCCTGCTAACTGAAGCATATCAGCGTAAAGCCCAGAATTACCTATATTTTAATCATCAGGATCAAATTATTTGTATGTGTATATTTTCTAGTTTTGTTAGATAGCATACATATCAATACAATTTAATCTCTTTATAAGTCTTAGTCTTTATAAATATCACTTATTATATGGTGCTACAATGGCATAGATCACTTGTCTCCACACCACCAGGTTATCACTTCCAAATGCTATATTAGATCTCCCTTCAGAATTTTTAATTTCTCATCTGTGTGTATAAAGATGATCTAAGTGCTATTGCTTGTATTTTACAAGAAGTTCTATTTTCTTAAATAGAATTGATACCTTTTATGTCAAGGTATGAAAGCCTCTTTTCTTGGTTTTTACACAAGACTCTCACTTGGCATGTAAGGCTCTACAACAGCCAAAAAGGATTCAGACAGGATGAGTCAAGACCTTACAAAAGAAGTGCCTATTTCAAGGATCTCGGCTATATCTCAGAAGATTAGGGCTGCTGGAAACGTTCTACTGCATGGAATTAAAGGATTACTGTATGTTGTGTTCACTTGAATCACCATTTAGCATAAATAAGAAAGTGTGCATTTTACTCTATTTTGTTGCATAAGCCAAGATCACCCGATTTAGCACTTAAACTCTGTACGTTTTTCAGTTTTACATAATTCTACCCTTAGAATGACATGCAGTTATCTAAATAAAAATTCCCCCTGCGTAGAATTTGCTTATATAATTTGCTTCCATAACCGAGAGTTATTTTGTTGTAATCCCAATTAAATGGTTTTCATTTCTACTGAGGGAAGGGAATAGATACCAATCTACCTGAAGGTTTTGCCTTTGATATAGTTCTTCTGTTATTTATTTACTATTTATTGAACAGCTGCAGTAACACATGGTAACATGATGTTCCATGAGGTGGAAGTCACAAGAAAGGTCTGGTCTGTATCCCAAGGTCCCCTGTAAATGCCAGGCACATGTGTGCCCATGAGCCTGATGGATGAAGCTGGTTATGGATCATGGTGTGAAGACCCTTTGGGAGGTGCTTGTGCATGTGTGTGCGTGTGTGTGTGTGTGTCTGTTTCTCTCTTTGTTTTCCTCTCTCATGAAAGAAATTAATAAATAAAAAATAAAATAATAATAGCTGTTACTGTGACTATTATTTCATACCCTGGAGAAACACACACACAAAAAAAAATCCTCCAGCCTCAAAACACTTGGCATATTTGAAGAAACACTGGAAAACAAATCTCGTAAGGATGAGAAGTGCTGGGATGGGGACAAGCACATGCTGTTTGGGGCGAGGGAGGAACTAAGTCTAGGGAGACTGCCAGTGGTTGTGGTATTGGAGCTGAGCCTTGCAGAGATGGTCACTGCAGTGATGAAGGAGAGAACATTCTCTCAACAGAGCAGCGATGTGGGCACAGGAGGCCAGAGAGGTCAGAGAGGTGTGGTCATGAGGGTAAACGTGGGGATCTTGAGGCTCAGCAGTCACCCACTGCAGACACTGTCAGGGTCCTCCTGCCCCTGAAGCCTTCTGAGTTTGCCTCCATTGGCAGGAGAAAGGACGGAAGGGAAGCTGACCAGCTCAAAGAAGGCAAGGCTATGGAAAAAGAGGGAATTTGAAGCCAGCAGGTGGTGCGGTAGCTAAGGTGCTAGACTCCCACATGGCCAACTACTGTTTGAGTCCCTGACCCGGCAGCTTACTTTCTCATTTTCCCCCCTTTTCTCTCTCTCTGTCCCTCTGGTGAGCATATATGCCCTGTAGCAAATTTAAAATAATAACAACAAAGGAACTAGCAGAAGGTATAATGTTTACGTTGCTGACTCCCATGTAGTCGGCCACAGTTCTAGTCCTGGACCTGGCAACTTAAACTCAAGCCAGGTACATGGGCATGCATACCCAAGATCCTGAGAGGAGACTGGAAGAGAAGGGATTACAACGTGGCCATCCCCCCTAGGGGATGATTTCTCTCTTTCTGTTTCTCTGTATCTTTCTGTCTCTCCAGTGAGTGCACACTCCCTATAGCAAAAGAATCTGTCTAAAAAATAACAGTAATGATAAATAAAAATGAAATACGTAATTCTTAAAAAAAGAAAAAGAGAGAATCTTTAACTGATCCTGAGGACCACGGGAGCCACTGACCACTATTAACCCAGAAAAAGGGACGATGAGACAAGTATTTTATTAAGACCTCTTTGGCAGCAGTGGAGACAGTACATTCGAAGTGTGGAAGCCAGAGCAAGGAGACTGGTTAGAAGGCTGTTTCCATAGTCCAAGCAAAGCAGCATGATGCTCAGAGCAAAGCACTGCTACGAGATACAAGACGGGGGCGGTAATGGAGTAATGCAGTGAGGAGGCAATATCTACAGAGTTTAGAACTGAATCAGAAAGCAAGAAGCATTGAGGATAGTTTGGACGAATGGAGAGGTCATTGCAGCTTTAAGGACACTCGGGTGCTCATGGCTATCCAAGCAGAGTTGTCCAGCAGGCAGTTAGATTGCTTTCAATTGGCCACATTACACTCAAGGGCAATATTTCTTTTCAAAATTGAAATTTCAGCACCAGCAAATGGCATAATGGTTACAACACTGAACTCCCACATAGTCGACCATGGCTCATTTCCCAGACCAAGCGACTTAAAACCCACACTGGGTGCATGTGCATGCATGCCCAAGATCCCAAGAGGAGAACAAAAGAGAAGAGATTGCAGCACAGCCATTCCCCCAGCAAGGAGATTTCTCGATTCCTGTCTCTCTGTCTCTCTCTGTGTCTCCAGCAAGTGCATGCGCCCTATAGCAAAAATCTCTCTCAAAATAAAAGAAAAAAAATCAAAATTTCAACCAACACATCGTTTCATATATCTTATAAGAAAGAAACTCCCCTCATCTTTTCAAACTTCTTAGCTCTACCCCAACATCATTCACATAACCACAATGTGGTTCAGACTCCTGTTAGCTTCTGACCCAGACAGTCATCTCTAGCCACTCCAGTCTGCCTTGGAGAAAAATAAATAAATAAATAAAATAAACTTCCTTTTACTCAAAGATCTTCCACGGCCAGCTCACACTACTGTCTCCCCCAGCATGGTGTTCCAGTCTCCTACACCTCGTGTTTCCTGAGCCGTCTTCTCACACCCCTGCTCCTTCTTTGTTCCTGCCGTTCCTTCTACTGAGAATCCCTTCCCATCTCTTCTGCCTGACAGATTTCAACTCCCTCATTAAGGCCACTCTCAAATGTCTCCTCTTCTGTGAAGACGGCTCGTTTCCTCACTCACAAAAAGTTATTACTTCCACCCAATGTCTTACCTCTCCTTGTTATAAAACTAATTACACCTTGATCTGCCTGTCTGACCCACAAGATGATGATTTTCCACAGACACCTTTGGTACATCTTTGTCTTTCCAGCCCTCAATGCAGGCATGGGTGTCCTCAATTTTCCTTTTTTGTTGTTTTTTTTAAAGATTTATTTATTTTTAATAATACATTACTTCCACCCAATGTCTTACCTCTCCTTGTTATAAAACTAATTACACCTTGATCTGCCTGTCTGACCCACAAGATGATGATTTTCCACAGACACCTTTGGTACATCTTTGTCTTTCCAGCCCTCAATGCAGGCATGGGTGTCCTCAATTTTCCTTTTTTGTTGTTTTTTTTAAAGATTTATTTATTTTTAATTATACTTATTATCATGCTTCTTCAATTTTGACCAGAGAGAAACAGACAGAGAAAAGGAGAGTGAGAAAGCAAGTCACCAGGTCCAGGACTTGAACCATGGTCTGCCATGTGGGAGTCCAACACCTCAACCACCACACCACCTGCTGGCCCCTCTTTGCTTTTATTTTTTAAACCAGCAGGCATGTGTGCTTGCCGGAGACAGAGAGAAACTAACAGAGTACCATCACACCACGACCCTCTTTCCATTTCTCTATCCTGTTGGGATTTAGGATTGGGAGCACACACAAACATGAGTCTGGTGTGTTTTCAAGCCACTGAGAACAGAATTCCAACCATATGGTTGGGTATGTGGGATTCAGCTCCCTTAACAAGCCATGAAGCCAGCCCTTTCCATTTTGTTAAGTACAGAGGATGAAAATGAATGAATTCCCCAAGAATAGATTTTTAACCTAAGAGTATTTTTCTTGCCAAATTCTGCACCTACACTCTTGATCTCACTTGCCTTCCTTCCCCTGCCTGTCCTCTCTCCGATGGACTCCTGCAGCCCACACTCACCTCCCGCTCCTGCTCAACAATACCTTCCTTTAATCCTGTTTCCATAGCTACAACATCCTGTCTCTTTCCTCTTTGGTCACCAGAAATCATAGTAGCTTTCTCACAAGTCTCCTCTTCCCTTCCAGGTCACCTCTCAACTCAGAGCAAACTGGCTTCTATTCTCCATCACTCCCCAAAACAGCCTTGTGGTGTCACCAATGATCTCCCCACAGTGAGGTCCTCAGTGTGGACCGCTTCTCTGTCATTCTCTTTGTTTCCGAGTCTCCCCATACTGCAGTCTCAGCTCCACAACAATATCACTTTATCTTCATAAAATACCATGATGCTCACAGTCATTTATTGTTTCATAGTCTGTAGAATAAGGAATACTCCACCTCCATAACCCAAGCCATTACAGTCTTCTCTCTTGCCATACCCCACCAAGAATGCCATGATCTGACCATACAGGATGAACCACTTTGTATTCTCTGAATAGACTATGCTCTTGCAAATTTTCATGCCTTTGTTCAAACTATCTCTCCTACAGTATCTCCCCTTCTCTCCGTTGCAATTCTCCTTAACTCTTCAGAAGAATTTAATTATCTCCTCCCCTATAAAATGTCCTCTTTATCCAGAAATTCCTACAGAATGTTATTAATTCAGTACATCTATTGTAATACTTACGGCTTTGCGGTACAGTAAATTATCTGAATGTCTCCCCAGTTGAACAGTAACTATGCATTATTCACACTAGCTCCCCAAGGCTTCAGGGCTCATATACAACAGACATTCAATAAATAGCTATTGAATTAAATTGAATTAATTTGCATCAAACACTAGGAAGCTTGCCATCATTCCTTGGAATTTGCTCCTGACCCAAATTAATCAATCTAAGTTCTGTAAAATTTAGAAGATTTGCAGGTATAATTTCATTGGCAACAGATGTTTTCACCCATGGACATGCCCTCAGGTTATTACTTTTTGCTTCTCAAAATTCAAGTTGTCTCGCAAAACATCTCCAGAAACCAGCTCTCCCTCCAGGTGTGTCAGCTGCCCCTGAAGAGTCTCCAACTTGTTTTCTGCTTTCTGGGCCCTCTGTAGAGCTTTCTGGTGAAACCCAGACTCATTCCCCAACTGTTCAACAAGCTCGGCTATTTGGGCTTCAAGCTGGGAGACCATCTGGAAGCAAAGAAACAGAACAAGGAAGCCTTGTTTAAGATGCAGCCAAGTGTCATAATCTAGTGTTCAGCCCAAGCAGCCTAACTATTTATGACTTCAACTTCCCAATTCTTTGTCAAAATTAAATTAAAAAATAGGTAATTGATAGCTTTATTTGCCTCTGTTTAGCTAAATAAAATGACACTCATTACTTAATACAATAGTTTGGTATTTTTAATTTTTACATAATTTCTTCCACAAGTTACTCAATAAATAAACTGTACCAAGGATACCCAGATGCAGTGACTCATGTGGGAGGGGTACTGCGATGCCCTACTGGAAGCCATAAGGGTAGCTCTGTGTCTGCATCCAGGTCTACCTAAACAGGCTTACTGTTAACCTTTCCCCAGCCTTGCAGTGTGAAGACTCTGGTGGGAGTGTCACTCTCTCTCTTTCAAAATAAATAAGCTTTTTTTTTAAGAGAGAGAGTTTTGCTATAGGGTGCATATGCTCGCCAGAGAGACAGAGGGACAGAGAAACAGAAAATGAGATATCACTCCCCAAGGGGGGATGGCCATGCTGCAATCTCTTCTCATTCATTCTCCTCTCAGGATTTTGGGCACACACACATATGCCTGGTGTGAGCTTCAAGCCACAAGGTCCAGGACTTGATCCATGGTTGGCCATGTGGGAGTCCAGTGATGTAACCATTATGCCATCTGCTGGTCCCCAAAATAAATAAATTTTTAAAAGAATCTACAAAAGCCTCATTACCCAGAAAAACTCTCCCACCACATATAATTGATTAAAGATTATGGAGTGAGTTCATCGTCTTAAGAATTATTTTTTATTTAACTTTATTATTATTTTTTTTAATTTGACCAGAGAGAGACAGAGAGAGAGAACAAGTGAGAAAGCAAGCCACCAGGTCCAGAACTCAAACCTTGGTCAAATGTGTCAGAGTTCAGCACCTTTAACCATCACAACAGCTGTCAGCCTTCAGTGAATTCATCTTGATGAGTAACCTTGAAGCATTATGGTGAATTGAAGTGCAGAAATACACTTCTTCAAACTTTTTTTCAACCTTCTATTGAGTTATTTATGTCCTCCATTCCAGTGGTACTGGCTGTATACTACAGAGTTATGTAGTAATATTGTTTGAGCATCTTTACTATAGTGATTCTGGATGGAGTCCACGGCAATGTACCGGAAGGCAGAGAATCTGATTACCTTCTCCTCTTCATAGCATTAAATCGTTGCCCCTCCCTGAAAGTCCCCAAAGCTCTCTACAACCCCTCTAATTTGCTTGATGCTTCCACCCTCCCAGTAGCTCCTCCCTTGGTCTAATCGTCCTTTTAAATCGAGAGCATACATTTATCAAACACCTCAGGTACACTTTCAGAATACTTCAGCTGATTTTACAAAATTCAGTTTTCATAAAATGTTGAATTCAATGAAACAATCAAGTCTGAAGTGATACATTTCTTTTCTTTTGATGGTTTATTTTGGAAGAGAACATTTAAAAAGCAGTAGGTGTACATGGCTCTATAATACCATTCTCACAGTAATCGAAGTGTCTTGACTCTCAGATTTTTTTTTACTGTCTAAATTTAAGAAAACAATGTCTTCTTGCCTATTTATAAACAACCATGCTTAAAGGCAAGAAGACATTCAAGTTGTCTTCAATTTTTTTGAAAAGCTATTGTATGGAAGAACAATAAGATTTGTTCTAAGTTGACCTCAGAGTGTATATTGAAGACCAATCAATATAAATCAGAAAGGGAATCCCACATCTATGTAAGGGAGGATTTTCTCCTGACTCCTATAATTATAAAGGAATAAATACCCT
The DNA here is from genome assembly GCF_000334495.1 of Tupaia belangeri chinensis. Classification (NCBI taxonomy): domain Eukaryota; kingdom Metazoa; phylum Chordata; class Mammalia; order Scandentia; family Tupaiidae; genus Tupaia; species Tupaia belangeri. The sequence goes on from NW_006159444.1 coordinate 5,154,361, forward strand.
TTATAAACTATTCATTAGGGAAAAAATATATGAAGCAAAATATAATCCCCCATGATTTTGCCACCCAGAGGTAAGAACTACTAGTATTTTTAAATTATTTTTCATGCAATATTAAAATATAGTTGAAAATGACATGATGTATGAAACATGTTTGTTTACTTAATTATATTTTAAGCATCTTCTCATGCCATTCAAAATTCTTAATTAACATTTTAATGGCTGCATTAAGAATCAATCATGAGGGACCAGCAGTTAGAGTAATGGCTATGTCGCTGAACTCCCACGTAGTCGATCGTGGTTCGCGTCCCGAACCCGGTGGCTTAAAACTCACGCCAGGCACGTGTGCGTGCGTGCCCAAGATCCTGACAGGAAAATGGAGGAGAAGGGATTGCTGCGTGACCATCCCCCCTGGGGGGTGATTTCTCGCTTTCTATCTCTCTGTCTCTCTCTGTCTGTCTGACGAGCGCACGCGCCCTATAGCAAAAAAAGAAAAATCCTGTCCAAAAAAAAAAAAGAGTCAATCATGAGACTGTGTCATAATTTACTTAAGCATTCTTCTTTTTTTTTTTTTGGAGAGGTTTTTGCTATAGGGCGCGGGCGCTCGTCAGACAGACAGAGAGAGACAGAGAGATAGAAAGCGAGAAATCACCCCCCGGGGGGGGGGCCACACCGCAATCCCTTCTCCTCCATTTTCCTGTCAGGATCTTGGGCACGCACGCACACGTGCCTGGCGTGAGTTTAAGCCACTGGGTCCGGGACTCGAACCGTGGTCGACTACATGGGCTTCCAGTGACATAGGCATTACGCTAACTGCTGATCCCCTTTAAGCATTCTTTTATAAGAAGGATAAACTTTCAAAGGATTACAGTTCTCTAAAGACACTGTCCAGTAGAAACTCCCAGTCAATGGAGGTGGCCAGAGTTGCCCAACTATTTTTTCTATGTACAAGGCTTACCCACTATTCTACAGGATCAGACCAGCTCTAAACACTTGATTATTGTGCTTCTGTGGTTCTCAAGACCCCAGGCTTATGATTCAACTAATTCTAGACTTCTGTGAGTTTGAGGGTAAGCTATTCAGAGTCATGTCTAAGGAATCCATCCAGCTGCCAAAAGTCTGGTGTCCAAAGAGGAAGAGGCAGCTGAGAGCTTCCCTACCCTCTATCGCATCAGAGAGCACAGCTTTATAAATGCTTATTTAGGTGTCAGTGCATGCGATGAGTTTTTTCAGAGCTAATTTACATTGATTTATTCAAATAAATGAACATTCCAATTTCAGCCCTTGGGAACATCAAACCCCAGTGCTTAGGTAAACATATGTGTCCCTGCAAACTGTAAATTTGTATAGTTCTTCACACCAAGAAGTCTAAAAAATAACTACATTTCTCTTTTTTTATTTTCTCTCTCTCGTCTTGTTTTTAAGTATTATATGTTAACATATCCCTGACATACCGTGAGACCAAGTATGCCAGGGATTCCTATTGGCCCCAATAAGATAAGGGAGTGGGTGGCCCATGCGATGTAATAAATGTGGGCCTCGATTTTCTAAACAAAAATGGTACTGATTTAAACTCTACTTTAAGAACAAGCCGTATGGTTTTTGGAAATAAAGTCACGATGCCCTAAAGAAGTTAATTCACTTCCCAAGGACAAGTATTTATTGATTTCAACAGAGAGGCATTTTTTTTTTTTTTTTTTGCCCTAAGATTAAACCAAATAAAAGCAAAAGAGCTCTACACTGAAGAAAGAGCCACTTGGATCACTTAAGAGTCAGTGCCTTTTGGACATAAACAACTCTTTTCTGATTATTCAAGCTATAATTTTCAGTTGGAAAACAGACAAAGTAAGGTATCATGGACCAGGAACTCAACATCAACCAAATTGTCTTTCTGATTGTCAGCATGTTTAGCCAACACAGTTGATTGGCTACCTCACACCCTCTTCTTTGTAGCTTTTGTTATGGGTGGCATTGGGTACCTCCTCAAAGATATGTCAAAGCTCCCCATTACCTCAGGACATGACCTGTTTTAGAAAGAAGATCTTCGTAGAAATGTTCAAGTTTAAATGAGGTCTTAGGGGTTGGGTCTAATGCATCTTTATAAGAGGGGAAATTTGGAGACAAGAACAGGGATGAACAGACAATATGAAGACCCAGATAAAGCACAATTCCTAATCCAAGGAGCACAAGGGTACCAGAACAGGGTGAGACATGGGGAGCAGGGTCTCCCTCACAACCCTCAGAAGGAGTCAACTCAGCCAACACCTTGACTTCAGACTTTTAACCTCCAGAACCGTAAGACAAGGACTTTCTGTTGCTTCATCCCCAGTGAGTGGTGGTTTGTTACGACAATCCCAAGACACTCCTACATCTAGAGAGGCTAGGAAAGTCGATCTTTTATCTGATGCATCTCCCAGAGGGCCTTATAGCCAGGGGTGACCAAGTAACATGATTTGATTTTAGAGATTTTTATCTTAGGACATGTGCACTAGCCAGACAGAGAATGTTTAGCCAACACAGTTGATTGGCTACCTCACACCCTCTTCTTTGTAGCTTTTGTTATGGGTGGCATTGGGTACCTCCTCAAAGATATGTCAAAGCTCCCCATTACCTCAGGACATGACCTGTTTTAGAAAGAAGATCTTCGTAGAAATGTTCAAGTTTAAATGAGGTCTTAGGGGTTGGGTCTAATGCATCTTTATAAGAGGGGAAATTTGGAGACAAGAACAGGGATGAACAGACAATATGAAGACCCAGATAAAGCACAATTCCTAATCCAAGGAGCACAAGGGTACCAGAACAGGGTGAGACATGGGGAGCAGGGTCTCCCTCACAACCCTCAGAAGGAGTCAACTCAGCCAACACCTTGACTTCAGACTTTTAACCTCCAGAACCGTAAGACAAGGACTTTCTGTTGCTTCATCCCCAGTGAGTGGTGGTTTGTTACGACAATCCCAAGACACTCCTACATCTAGAGAGGCTAGGAAAGTCGATCTTTTATCTGATGCATCTCCCAGAGGGCCTTATAGCCAGGGGTGACCAAGTAACATGATTTGATTTTAGAGATTTTTATCTTAGGACATGTGCACTAGCCAGACAGAGACAGAGACAGTGAGAATAAAAGTGAGAAATCAACTCCTGGGGGGGTTGGCTATGCAGTAGTCCCTTCTCCTCCACTCTCCTCCTGTTATCTTGGGCATTCGCACACATGCCCCTCACATGAGTTTCAAGGCACTGGGTCTGGGACTCAAACCATGGTCAGCCATGTGGGAGCCCAGAGAACTAACTGCCACAGCATCTGCTTGCACTGTGTAATATAATTTTAAACAATGAAATGCCAGTGGAAGACTTCTGGGGTTTCTGGGAGATGTGTGCCTCAACCAGTGGCAGGAGTAAGAGCAGAGGAATGGTGATTGGGCTCAGAGATAAGGAAGCACAGGCCCTGGGGCAGCAGGGGCAGGGAATGGAGCACAGCCCAGGTCCTTCAGGCCATCAGGCTGGGTCCCAGGCTGCCCAGAGGCCCCAGGTGAGGAAATCCTCCAGAGAGTAAACAAAGATGTAGATGTGCCTAAAGAACAAAAACTGTCCAGACAAATGTTTGTGAGCGTGTATCGTTTATCTTTCATTTAGAAAATGACGTGGACATTGATTGTGGCCTCAGCCTCTCTCTACACAATCGATTACACAGATGATTAGCCAGTGGGGAAACATCTAAAAGTAAGAAAAAAAAAATACCCCAAAATTCTAAAGTCAAGTATGAAAATGTTGCAACTTTCTCTTATTGTGCAAGTCATTATTTCATAAATACCTGCTCTGGTGTCCAGAAAATTTCAAAGTTCAATAACATCTAAAAACTCATGTAAAATTCCTGGGAACCTGACAATAGGCCAGGTTCTAAGACAGTGGTTTTCAACTGAACCATATCTGGCCCCTCGGGGGACATGTCACAATGTCTGAAGACATCTGTGATCTTCACAAATCAGGGAAGACGGTGCGACTGGTCACTAGTGAGTAAGGGCCAGGGATGCTGCTAACCATCCCCCAGTGCACAAGACAATCCCAAGGATGACAGATTATCAAGTCCGAAGTGCCAGTAATGCTGAGACCCAGAAATCCTGTTCGAAGATATAATAACAGTCGAAAAAGAAAATTGAATTTGGCCAGAAGGAGAAAAAGCAAGGGATGAGTGAAAATGACTTACTGACAAAGGATGGGTGTGTCCTGAATTCTCCTGAGAATTGCAAATAAAAATAGATAGCAAAGGGGAGACAGGAACGGCAGCACGCAGTAGGGAGGGACTGGCCTGAAATGGAGGCTCTGCCAGGCCACACCTGAACCGGCCACTGGCAGTTATCTCGGGGCTGCTCTTGCCCTGTGTGTGCAGCCATGGCAGCTGGCAGGGCTAGGCACCCTCCCCAGCCAACAGACTCACCTATCTGAGAAGCTTCTGTTCTCCAGAAACATTTCTAAGATAATATATGAAATCCATTTTTTCCTGGTTTTACTTGAAGATGAATCACACAAGAAACCAGCTATATACTTCATTTCAGGCTTTTAAATAGTGAGAGCAGCTATTGAAAAAAATTATGGGGTAGAAACGGCAGACAAAGACACTAACAAGACTGAATCGTTCTGATTTTTATGGACAGTGGGGGAAGGCATGTCCAGCTTAACCAATTTACATCATTTTCCTTTGGAAAATGAACATATACATCATGCTGACAATTGCATGTCATGCTTTACATGGTGGAATTAAAATAATTTTAGGAAAATACTTGGAACCACGGAAGGGCAAGCCATCAACGGAATGACAAAAACTCGTTGGCTATTGAAGTACATCAGCTACCATATAAGGTAAATAACAACAGAGTTTTTCTCAAGTCTGTAAAGAATGTCCTTCTGTAATGAAGTACTTCTATGTAGACTGAATCTCAAGAGAAACGGAGTTACTCTTAGAGACCCACATGCGTCACAGGATGGGGGTCAACCAATGAGCCTCTGTGTGTAATTTTTTTTTTTTAATTTGCTATAAGGTGTGTGTGCTTGCCAAAGAGTGACAGAGAGGAAGGTAGAAAGAGAAAATGAGAAAGCACCCACACACACACCATGGGGGATGGCCAATCCCCGCTCCTCCATTCTCCTCTCAGGATTTTGGACACACACGCATGTACCCAACATGTTTCTCAAGTTGCCTGGTCTGGGATTCAAACTGCAGAATCAGCCATGAGGTATCCAGTGCTTCAAACACCATGCCACCAGCTGGTCCATATTTTGGAGAACTTTTAAAGGGAATTTAATTGTTTTGATTACTAGAGAAAATTTACAAATGTAACCCTGAACGTAACTTCATCAGCCATCACTCTGAATCCTTCAGTAACATTAAAGGGTGGGAAAGTATTTCCTCTTTTTGAACAAGCATGAAATCTACAGAAGAAAGACTAGAAAATGGAATTATACACAGAAATTATTTTGAAATGTCATTAATTAGACTTCAATTATTTGGATTGAACAATTTAAACTGTCTGGGCTGAAGTTTGACCCTGCTGAGTAAAGCTTTATGGCAAATGAGAATTATTGATAATAGAAACAAGATGACAAAATTAAACAAGTTTCAATCTGATATGTGAGCAGAATTATTTGTCTCCACTTGTTAAACAGGTTTCCTAAAAGACCGTTCTGGGCTTGGCCCATCACGGCAAGGAGAAGAGGAAGAGGGGACAGGAGCAGGGGGACAGGCAGAGGCAGCACTAGTGGGTATGAGTGCTTGTGACCTGCTGGATAGTGTGTGTGAAGAACTTCACCGCAGTCTTCAGCATTTTCACACTCACAGAGAGAACCACGGGAGGCAGACACGGTTCCAGGTCTAGGAACCCTTATCTGCCATTTCAAAATCCAGGGTTTTTCGCAACTCATTTACTGACAACGCGTGGCCTGACTTGATCCGGCCGGGCAGCAGGCCCTGACGCCACCAGGTGAGACGATCTATATAGTCTTCGTCTCTCTCCTGTGCCATGTGTGGAGGTGGCTGCTGGGGGGTCTGCCCACATCACTGGGGGGCGGGGGTGCTGCATGAGGCTCTCTGGGGTATTGTCTGTGCACTGGCTGCCCCTTCTAAGTCCTAAAACATGCTGAACTCAAAAACACACTGGGCCCCAAAGATACGGGGTTGTGAACCCTGTGCCATCCCCTTAGGAGACACGGAAACCACTAAGTCCTAAAACATGCTGAACTCAAAAACAACTGGGCCCCAAAGATAAGGGGTTGTGAACCCTGTGCCATCTCCTTAGGAGACACGAGAACCGAATCTGGGTGGCAGTGATCTCGGGAACCTGGCCAAGCTCGCACGCCCGGTGAGAGTGTGCGGCGGAGGCAGGACTCGGCACCAGAGAACTTGGTCGAACCCACAGCAGCCGCCCACTGTCTCCTGGTGGCTCCAGCCTTCATAAGTAACCTACCTGTGTTACCGAAAGAAAATCACACTCAAATTATCCTTTCGACTAATTAACACAAATCACTTAATGAGTATGCTAAATAAATGAGTTTACCTTTTTTTTTTTTTTTTTTTTTTTTTTTTGTGAGGTGCTATAGGGAACTTGTACTCACTGGAAAGACAGCAAGAAATCATTCACTCCCCAGGGGGATGGCCACTCCACAATCCCTTCTCCTCTAGGGATTTTGGGCACACATGCGCATGCACCCAGAGTTGACTTTTAAGTCACCAAGTCTAGGGCTTGAACTGCAGTCAACTACGTGGGAGTCCAACAACGTAATCACTATGCCATCTGCTGGTCCCAAGTTTACCATTCTTAAGTAGCTTATCATGGGGTTGGCTTTTTGTCACAGTGGTCAGGTACTGCTCAAGTGAAACTGGACCCCACAAGGTTAGTTCAAATCCCTGGCCCAGTCACCCTGGAACACAGCAGGCATGCACACGAGTGCCCAAGGTCCTACAGGCTGGAGGACTGGAGGAGGGGTGGTCTGCTATAACTAGACCCTGTGGAGGGTGCCCCTCTCTCTCTCTGTCTCTGTCTCTCTCTCTCTCATAAGCATGCACACACACTCTGTCACTAATAATTTTTTTTTTTAAATAGAAGCATAGCCATTGCCCACTTACCTTTTTTCTCTTTTCTTCCTGGCTGCCCATTTCTCGAATTCTCTCCAAAATGGCATCCTCTGTGGAATCAGTCATGCCTGGCTTGCCCCAAAGAAGGGCAGCGATTCTCTCCCTGAAGGAAGAATACTGGCTTTGTAAGGTCGTGGTGGCATCCAGACTGGCGTTCAAACTCTTCTGCAGCTCCTGAGCGCGTTCCTTCAGGAGGTTCAGCTCCTGCTTCGAGGTATCCCAGACCCGCTGGCCAGCAAGCAGCCTTTCTTGGAAGATCTTCGCTTCCCTTTCAAGAGCTTCTTTTGCTTCAACAGTACTGAGCAAGTCCTACAGCAGTCACAGAGAAGGAAGACGCTGCACTGGCAGTCAGCAAAGTACCTAGTACTCAGTGGAGCAATTTATTTCCCCTGCTTGCTAATGACTTGGAAGAGTTAGGATTAAATGCCATTCCATTTTTAATTAGAAGTTCCCTACTGTCTCTTCATGAAGTTGTTAAATTATAAAGATTATGTAAGGGACAATTTGTTCAGGAAAATGGGAAAGGGATGTAAAATCCGTGTTTGAAAAAACGAAACTGGGCTGGCCCCATAGCTTAGAGGTTAAGGGAGTCAGATTCCACATGCCGACCACAGTTGAAATCCCAGCAGATTGAAAAGCATGCCAGGCACATATGCATGTGTGCCCAAAATCCAGACAGGATAGAAAAATGGAGGGAAAGGGATTACAACTTGACTATGCCCCACTGTGGGGGGAGGGGCGTGCTTTTTCCCTCTCTGTCTCTATGGCAAGGACAGAGCCCTCTGGTGATTATTTTTTTAAAGGAAACTGACACATACACCTTTGCTTTGCTTTCTCTTCTTTTTACTGTTCTTTCGTTCATTCGTTCATTCGTTCATTCTTTCTTTCTTTGTTGCTTTATCTATTTGTAATGATTTTTAAGCTGCTGAGCCTGGGACATAAACCCTAGTCAGCCATGGGGGAATCCATCATCTCAACCACCACACCACCTGCTGGCCCACAAACATGCCTTTTCTATGTGTACCTTAGGAAAACATTAATAAAAACTAGTAATTGACAAACACATTAATAGAGTCAATCCATACATAGACTATGTTTAAAAACTATCAGTTCTCAAGCTTGATATATGTAAGAATTGGTTCTAAATAAACTGAAATTCTCAGCACCTTATGTAGACACTAAAAAATACTAAATATGCCTCCTTAACAGTATTTTAGGGGCCAGTAGGTGGCACAGTGGTTAAGGAACTGGACTCTCATGAAGCCAACCACTGTTTGAGTCCCGGTTCTGACAGCTTGAAACTCATACTGAGCACATATGAGTATGTGCTGAAAATTCTGGAATGAGAATGGAGGAGAGGGGAATTGCAGTGTGGCCATCCCCCCTGGAGGAGGGAGTGTGATTTCTCACTTTCTGTCTCTCTCTATCTCTCTCTCTCCAGTGAGCACACATGCCCTACAGCAAAAGTGTAAAACAAACAGTATTTTAAGTAACAGAGTAGCAGTCTCATAAAGACATCATTACATAAAGGAAGACCAAATCTTTCTTTCAATAATCACTGACCGTGTACTCTCTTATCTCCTAAAGGCAAAAGGAATACTGGTGGAACCGGAAGAAAGGAGGCAGGAATAACAGCCATTTGGTGGGTGGGAGGATGGAAAGTAGCGGGAGGTAAAGTGTTAGACTGAGAAAAAGAACCCTAAAGGTGTGTAATTCGTTTCATAGAGATCGTTCAGGGTAGAGAGTAGGTTACCTGAGCACCTACTTCTATTTGCCATAGTCTAGAATGGTCCAAAGAGGTGTAAAAGGGGGATCTTTAAAATAAATTTAAACAAAAAAAATCATCCCTTAAGATCAAGTTCACAAATAAATGAAGTCACATCAAATAAGATTAAGCAGCTGATTAACCAGTATTGCTATAGTATCCCTGCCAAGTTAACTGGCAAAGAAAAATTGGATTAAAAATAGCATTCAGGAGGCCGGAAGGTGGCATGGTAGTTAAGGCTCTGGACTCCCACATGGCCAACCAAGATTCAAGTCCCAGACCCTGCAGCTTGAAAATCACACTAGGTACATGTGTGTGCCCAAGATCCCAGAAGGAGACTGGAGAAGAAGGGAGTACCGGCCCTCCCAGGGGATGACTTCTCACTTCTCTCTGCCTCTTACCGTTTCTCTCCACAAGTGCACGTGACTTATGGCAAAAGCCTAAAAACTTAAAAAAAAAAGAAAAAAGCACTGGGGCAAAAAGCACTGAACAAAACACAGTGTCTTTGAATAAGAGGCTTTGCATAAAAATGGGCTGATAACATTATAGGCTCCTAGTTACAAAGCAATCATTTCTTTTGCTTCTGCTGAAGAAAGTTAGCTGAAAAACATAACATCTCACTTTTTTTCTTATGACTTTTTTTTTTAATTAAGGAAATCTCTGGCATCAATTTGAAAGAAAAGTCACAGAACCATCAGGTAGTTAGCCTGCCCTTTTCAGATGCAATAACTAAACTAATTATGGGCCTCTTTTGGACAATGCCTTGCTGTTCCAGTCCTTGGTCTCAACTTCTGCTTTCTAAACTAGTCTCTGTAGTGAGCCCCCTACCCACTCTATTCATTTAAACATCATCATTAAAGTCAAAGATATCATACTTCATTGCAAATACAGTATCTTAACAATTTCCAGATTTCTCTCCAGATAGTAATCCAATAGCTTCTCAATTACTCCATTAGAGGAACCAGTGTCAGCATTGGCAATAATGAATTGGGCCCATATTTTACTTAGAAATTATACTCTAGGCCAGACCCATAGTGCAGCAGTTACGAACTGTACAGAGACAGCCAGGATTCCACGTGTCTGACAGCGGTTTGAATCCCACCCTGGCAGCTTGAAAAACATGCCAGGCACATGCGATGTGCCCAGAATTCGGACAGGATGGATAAATGGGAGCAAAGAATTGCTGCATGACCAAGTTCCATTGGGAGGTGATTTCAATCCTTCCCTTCCCCTTCAAAAAAAACCTCGTGCACACACACATGCATGTGCCCTCTGACATATAATTTAAAGTAAAAAGAAACAGCAATCTAATATGCCTTTAGGAAATCAAGGCTGTGGGGCCAGCCAGTGGCATGGAGGTAGAGGAGGTTGGATTCCACGTGGCTGACTGTGCAGCAGAGGCCCAGACCCAGACTTAAAAAAATACTTGCAGAGTGTCGGCAGGTGGCGTGGTGATTCCAATGCTAGGATCCTACATGGTGGACCATGGTTTGAGTCTTGGACCCAGTGACTTGAAAATCATGCTGGACACATGTGTGTGAGTTCCTAAAATCCTGAGAGAATGGTGAAGGAGTTGAGGGGCAGCCATCTCCCCGGGGGGGTGATTTCTCACTTTCCCCTCTCTCTCTTTGTCTTGCTCCAGCAAGCCAATGCACCCTCAATTAATTAAACAAAAAAGAAAATAAGAAAGAAAATTAAGGTCCTAAATTCAATGGTGCAGAGATTAAAAAAGCTGAATTCTAATGACCAGTTCTAAAAACATATTAACTATTATATATATTAACTCTTATATTGAAAGAAAACCTCTAATACAACGTGGAGAAACTTTCCATGGTCAATAGAATAATATTTTTGACCCATTATTTCCAATGGACCCTTAAAACATACCCAAAAAAGTCAGATGTTTGAGCATTATGGATTCACATCAGTTTGAAATAGACTAATCCACTGACCACTATCACCAGGAACTCAGTAAACACAATCTCACTATTTCAGCTGTGAGGGATTATCAGCCTCCCTCCCCCATCATACTATTGTTTCGCTGGTTTAGAGACTACGGCCAATATAATCCTCGCTAACAAATCAGAAGCACTTTTTCCTTTGAAGCCTAAGCACCAACCCTAATATCTAATAAAAATCACAGAAGTAGTTTGTGACCACAGAATACAGTGGTGCCTGTTAGCAGGTCAGATTTCTATTTTCTGGACACAGTCTAGTGAGCTCCAAGCTGTTCTTGTATGAGATGCACGACTCCAGAGCCAGTAACAGGGCCTTGGGGACAGCCGCTCCCCCAGAGCTCTGATAAGTGCTTCAGGATTCAGGGGCACTGGTTTTAGCTGCTGGAAATAGATGTCCGCAGACAGTAAATGCAATTACCTGTCTGCTCTCAGCAGAAAGCCAGAGTGGAGTCTGGCTGCGTGGCTACCCCAAGGACACACTGGAGCACACGCGTAATGTGACATGGGGACCGTCGGCTAGGACCTGGGACCGCTGTCAGACCACACTGACGCACAGGAGAAGAAATATGGTGCTTCCTCTGAGCACAACGGGGCTGACGTCCACAGAGGAAATTGCATTTGTGAATGAGGGCAGGCTCTGCGGACGGTGGTGAGGACCGTGTTAACATTTCTTTCTGTAATTAACAAATCTCTAGATTCGATATAAAGCAGCAAATGGATAATGGCTCCTTCACAGTAACTTTTAACAAAAACATTTAGAAGTAATATGATCACAGCATTCAATTTAGCTTTCCAATTAAATGTGTGAGTCTGTAATAAGTAATAAAGCCACTCAAAGTCTGTGTTTTTAAAACACAATTGATTCCTATTAGGATGTTGCTAACTACATATGGATTTAGATGTGCAGGAGGTCAAACTGTCTCTCAAAAATACACTGACTTGGGACCAGCAGATGGCGTAGTGGTTACGTTGCTAGACTCCCATGTAGTTGACTGCGGTTCGAGTCCCAGACCTGGCAGCTTAAGATTCACACTGGGCATGTGTGTGTGCCTAAAACCCTGAGAGGAGAGTGGAGGAGAAGGGATTTCAGCATGGCCATTCCCTCTGTCTCTCTGTATCTCCAGAGAGCTCATGTGCCCTATAGCAAAAATCTCTCTCAAAAACAAAAAACAATTACACTGGCTAATCATCAACAAGGTGGAGAACTTCTGCCTCGAGCACAATTCTTTCAATCCTAGATCTATTTAATAAAATGAAAAATCAGTCAATTAATCTAACTACTGCAGTTATAGTTAACAAACTCAGTAATTCCCCCCAAACAGGTACTCTCATATAAACATTGCCAGTAGAAGTGTGAAAATGCATAATTTTGGTACAAATTTTTAGTATAAACACCTAAGAAAATTGAATATGCACATATCTTTTAACACTTCAATTCCAGTCCTACGAATGTATCTATAGGAGACATTAGTAAATATGGATAACGAGGTAGAGGCAAAATCATTCCGTTATAATATTGTATGGTGAAAGATTAGGCAGCACCCAAACATACATTGATATGTAACAGATTAAACCAATAGAAATATCCATACCACAGACTACAATGTCACCTTGAAAAGAAGCTCAGAGAACTCTCAATTGGAAAAGCACTTGCACGACTGTATTTATTGTGGCATTATTCACAATTGCTAAGACATGGAACCAACTCAAAAGTCCACAGATGAACGGATTGAAAAAGTGTGGCACATATACTCCATGGAATACTGTTCAGCCATAAAAAACAACAAGACACAGATTAACATGGAAGATTTATTGCTGAGTGAAGCAAGTCAGGCTGTGAAACAGAGACATTGTATATCTCCACTTAACATATACTGACTGTATAAACTCTATGGTAGAGACTGAAAGACTGGAGGACATAAAAGCATTGAAAATGGTTATGGACACTGGGGACAAAGGGGAAGGATAGTGGGAGGCGGAGAGACGAGTAAAGGAAGGAAAATTTAGGAAAAAATGGAGAAGTAAGACATTTGTGGGACACAGATACGGTTTGTTGTCTATTGATGATGTTGTGTATAGTATTCTCAGCTCACCTGGCGTGTGGCATGTATCATGTTGGGTAAAATCTCTCTATAATCTAAATGATGTGTAGTGATTGAATGTATAAATAATAAAAATTAAAAAGAAACTCAGAGCTTTTTAATACAGCAAGACAAAAGGCTGCCCAAGATATAGTTAGTGAAAAAAGTAAGGTGCCAAACATTATATCTAATATAATACCTTCTGTACCTTTACGAAAAGAGTAATTCTTGGGGACCAGCAGTTAGCGTAATGGCTATGTCACTGGACTCCCATGTAGTCGACCGCAGTTTGCATCCCAGACCCGGTGGCTTAAAACTCACACCGGGCGTGTGTGCATACGTGCCCAAGATCCCGAGAGAATGGAGGAGAAGGGATTGTGGCGTGGCCATCCCCCATGGGGGGTGATTTCTCACTTTCTGTCTCTCTGTCTCTGTCTGTCTGGTGAGCGCACACGCCCTATAGAAAAAAAGAAACTCTCAAAAAAAAAAAAGAGTAATTCTAGAAACATGCACAAGCATTGACAGTTCTGGTCGTCTCTGGCAAGGGAACCCATAGCTACAGGCAGAAATGGATGGAAGATGAGTCAAAACAATGGCAGCTATGAAAACGCCCTGGGAAGTTGTGTCCATGTGAAGTGCTGAATCAGTAGTGACAGAACACAGAAACGCCCATGCACACGCACACACCCTGGACTTAGACTGCAGTAGTAGTAGAATCTCTAGAATAAGGGAGGTGATTTCCTGCCTGATTTCTCTATAACTGGACCAAACCTGGAATTTGGCATTCAGTTCAGGGACTCAAACTTTAATAAAGGCAAAATCCTCCTAGAGTGATGTAATGGTATACAGCAACAGAGTAAAACCAAGGGGTGAGGAGAGGCCAGTTTTATGTATTATATCCCAAAACATTAAAAAAAAAAAAGAAAAAAAGAAAACTAGAAGAATGAAAATCAAAGGTGCACAGCATAGTGTAACATTCTTTGTTAAAAATGAGGACATGGTAATAGCCTTGATTTGATGATCATGCACTGCATGCATGCTTTGAAAAACCATATGTATCCCACAAAGATGTACGGCAATTAAATGCAAAATAAAATACAAAATAAATAAAAATTTAAATTTTAAAATTAAAAAAAAAGAGAAAAGAAATACCATAGCAAAAAAAAAAAATCCTCCTAGAAGAGTGCTACTCAAAATGTGTTTTCAAACCTGGTGCCAGTCCTGCACCTTGTTTGTACCCAGTTCCAACAACATCACTTCTGAAACTGGTGAGGGGTGAAGTTCAGTCATCTCTATGGCAAGTTGACATTGATACAACACCTAAGAGCAGGATCAGTGGTCCTGATTTTAGGGCAAGGTATAGACCCACTCAGGCTTTGATGAACTCAAGCTAAGTGGTATGAGTTGCATATCTGTAGTATAGGAACATGCTAAAACATATTATATGCTGTAGGAACATGTTGAAAACATGAATGTTTTAAGGTTAGTGTGCCAACTACAATCTAAAAGTGAAAAGTATATAAAATCCAGAACTCAGTTCTTACATCAAAGGATAATTTAAATTTAATTATACTTTTACAGGATAGGTTAAAAGAGCTGTCTGCAAATGGAGGATTGAAGATAAAATTTGAAAACACGTTTATTTCTTGTTGGATTAATAACTTGAGCTTGGTGAAATTGCTTTAAAATCTCTGCTTTTCTCAGCAAACCTCTGTGAGACTGGTTTCCTAAGTGTCTTAAAAGCAAAAGATCCCCAGCAAACAATATTGTTATCAACACAACTCAAGATGATCCAAGTTAACAAGAAAAAAGCTAACTCCTTGTCACAATTAACTTTAAATACTGATGTAAGCAATATTTGTTCAAAGTATGCATACAGAACTCTATTACAGGGAAATTTAGTGATAAGGCTTTGTTAGATACAAATGTCCAGTAACAAGAAGCTATGTGTAGGGA
>NW_006159444.1:5169411-5188852 GCF_000334495.1 Tupaia belangeri chinensis
GTTTCTCGCTTTCTGTCTCTATGTCTCTCTCTGTCTGTCTGGCGAGCGCACGCGCCCTACAGTGAAAATCTCTCAAAAAAAAAAAAAAAGAAAAAGAAGCTATGTGTATAAAAATGGTTGTCTACATTAATCTTTTACAACATATTTTCTAAGAAGAATGGGTTATAGTTTATGTAAATTCTATTTTTTTCTCATGTTTATTCTGACTGTATATATTGAAATTTAATGTCTGTGACTTCTAATTCTTAAATTTGGGAATGTGCTTTCTACATTTTTAAAAAATAAATTCATCTAATAATTTACTTTTTTGTATCTTATAGAAGCATTGTGAAGCAATGGTTTGTAAATGAAAGGAAAAAAGTACTTCCCCACAGATCATTTGGAAAAAAAAATGTACTAGGATGCAGAGTTTAAGAAGAATGGCAAGTCTGAAAACCATATTCTAAGAGAAATGTTAAAAGATCTGGAGCATTTACCCTTCAGGTATCTTCAGACAACTGCAAGGCTGATCTGTAGAAGGAGGGCTAGGTGTGTTGTGTTGTGTTGTGCTGTGCTGTGCTGTGCTGTGTTGTGTTGTGTTCAGGCCCAGGATCTAATGGAACAGAAACAGCAAGGTAATATTTTACTTTTAAACGAGGATGACCCTTCTCAAATCCAAGCTGTCCCAGTGGTATCGTCGATCTTGGAAAATAATAAGAATTCAGCTTACGTTTGAAATTCTCATTATTGACAAACTCAATACTATTCAACAATGGGTTTGGTTGCTCTAAAGGCCAGCAATGTCTCTGGGCTTCACTGCATTACTGCAAACACTCTACCCACACAGTCCCTGGAGGACCATGGACAGTTCCCAACTGAAGAAGGACTTTGGCAAAATGAAATGGGTTCAACATCACATGCTCAAATTAGTCCCATAATAATAATAATAAAGCATATATAATTATGTCACTTACACTGTTTTAACTGCCTTACAATTTTTAAATAAACCTAAAGACAAATTATCAAAAATTTAATTACAGTTACAGAACAGAATTTAAGACTTGACAATGTGGGGACCAGCAGTTAGCATAATGGCTTTGTCGCTGGACTCCCATGTAGTCGATCGTGGTTCATGTCCCAGACCCAGTGGCTTAAAACTCATGCTGGGCGCATGTGCATGCGTGCCCAAGATCCCGAGAAGAGAACGGAGGAGAAGGGATTATGGCATGGCCATCCCTCCTGGAGGGTGATTTCTCGCCTTCTGTCTCTCTGTCTCTCTCTGTCTGTCTGGTGAGCACACACACCCTATAGCAAAAACCTCTCCAAAAAAAAAAAAAAAAGACTTGACAATGTAAACATAAGAATATGATAATAACTGAAAATTGGAAAAGGCAGGTATTTCATACAAAGAAGTCTAAAACTACTCTCCCAAATAGATGACTCAGGACTAGAACTTTACTTTAAAGTCATTGTTAATTATGCAAAAAAAAAAAAACTAAAGAAGATAAAGAGTGAAATCAAATTATTTTGTAAGAGCAAGCCTAGAAGTGAGATGTGGAAGGAGAGAGGGTCTTAAATTGTACTTTGGAATCTTACGAGCAGTTTAATTTTTGTACACCCCAAGCAGACATTTAGTGTTTATTTTCCTTTTAATTTCTCACACAAAGACTAGAATTTCCTTAATTTCACAAATAGTAAGAAGCAGAGTTCAAGTAAGGAAAGTTTGGAAGATCTGGGCTGTTCAGCCAGAAGAAGAGACTTAGAGATCCATGATATATGTCTTCAAATGCTTGAAAGGTGGCCATAAGAAAAGACACTTTATTTATTCAGCAACATTTCATAAGATAAAACCAGGGTGAAGGTGTGAATGATAGAGATTCTGATCCTGACAATTAAGATGAAGAACTGTGAAAAACTCAGCACCGCACAGAGATGAGATGGCCTCCTTGGACAGTGTGGGTTGCTTGGTGCTGAAGGAGTTCAAGGAAGGCTGACGTCGGCTAGTGAGGAACATTTTAAGGATCATTCTTACTTCACATGGACAGCTAGATGTGAAGATTCTAAATGACCTGAAGATCAATTCCAATATTATGATTCTAGAATTGTAAAGAGATCTTTGCATTTTTCTTTTTGTATTTTATCCTGTCTAATCATTTTCTGCTTCCAAGAAGTATTTCCATATACTTGTACTCTTAAAATAATCTCATGTTGTGATCAGCAGTTGGCATAATGGCTATGTTGCTGGACTCCCATGTAGTCGACCGCAGTTTGAGTCCTGAATTTGGTGGCTTAAACTCATGCCAGGGCGCATGTGCGTGCATGCCCAAGATCCCGAGAGGAGAATGGAGGAAAAGGGATTGTGGTGTGGCCAACCCCTGGGGGGGGGGATTCCTTGCTTTCTGTCTCTCTGTCTCTCTCTGTCTTTCTAGTGAGCACCCATGCCCTATAACAAAAGCCTCTCCAAAAAAATAAAATAAAATAAAATAATCTTATGTTTATTCTGATCCACAGGTAAAAAATAAATCACTAGAAAAAGGAAATAAAAATGCCAAGCATCCATTATGCACCAGTTAATGAACACTATAGGTCTACTAGGCTACTTAACCCTAAGAACAAATGTAAGAGAGAGTATCTTAAAATTTCCTATTTTAAAGATAGAAAATTGAGGTTCAGAAAGGTGGAGACACATGCCTTGAAATTGCACAGCCAAATGATTCTGAAACCAAGTTAAAAAACCAAGTGGCCTGAGACCAGCAGGTGGCATGGTGGTTGGGGCGTGGGATTCCCAGATGGCTGACCGTGGTTCAAGTCCTAGATTTGGTAGTTTTCTCTCTCTCCTTCTCTCTCTCTTTCTCTGGTGAGTGTAAGTGTCCTATACCCAATAAAAGAATAATAATAAATAAATTTAAATAAATAATTTTTTTTACAGAAAGAAGCAAGTGGTCTAATTCTAGGGCTTGTGATCCAGATGATGCAGGAGTACAACACGATGCTTCACCAGACTGGCCTACATGGGAAGTTCCAGGTTGCCATCTAGAGATCTCCCTGAGTACATCAGGCATACGTATGCCCATGAGCTGGAGCTGTCTGAGGCTGAGGGCGAATCACAGTATCAAGACACTACTATCAACCCCATTGAGGGTTCTCTCTCTCTCTCTCTCTCTCTCTCTCTCTCTCTTTCGTACTCATGGAAGAAATAAGGAACTAAAAACTTAAAAAGAAAAATAAGTGCCTCACTTCTTAACCACTCTGCTCACTGCGTCTCTCCGAGGCTCTTCCCTCCTACATACTCTACTACATGAAAAAAAAAAAAAAAAAAAACATAAACCAACAAAGAAGGGACATCCTTCCAAATCCAGCCTGCCTGAGCTCGAAACCAGTACTCTTTCCTAGCTCTACTTTTGGCAATGAGAATGAAGGCAAGTATGAAAGCGTAAAAGAAAAGCAGTCATTGGAAATGCGATGTGTAAGTTTGATTTCTGATCCACTGATGGTAACGTCCATGATCTGTATAATATGCGTGGCTTGAGCAGACAAAGTGACTGCTTTTCTTGATATCGACTTATTTCAAGATAACCAAGAGAGGGGCCCTCAGGTGGTGTGGTTAAGGGCACTGGACTCCCACATGGGTGTCTGCTGTTCGAGTCCTGGACCTGGCGGCTTGCTTTCTCACTTTCCCTCTCTCTTTCATTCTTTCCTTCTCTGATCAAATTAAAATAAGTAGAACAAAGTTAAATAAAATAACTTTTTCAAAAAGATAAGCAAGAGAAAGGTCCTAATCTCTGTTAATTTTGAAACATACTTCAATATTAACCACTTGAGATTTTCAGATAATATTTGTCATGTATGGAATAAATTACCTGGGTTTTTGTTTGCGAAATTTTCATAAAGCTACTTAAGTAGAGTCTTTAAGCAAGTCAGAAAAGCTGGGTTTGGTAGAAAGAACATCATAGCACTGTGAATACTTCCGCCTCTGCAGTCCTTCTGGAATTTACTAATAAAGTAAGTTTTCTACCTCAAAAACAGAACTTTCGAAAGCATTATAAAAACTGTCTGAGGCCATTAAAGTGTCAGTAAAACCACTTGACAGTATTTTTCAGCAGTAAATGTTGGGAGTCAGAACCCTCTGAATGAGGACTTTATTAGAGACCTCAAGTTTTTTATTGCCTGCATTTTATTTTTTTTATAACTGTTATTATTTTGGCAGGAACATCACCCAAAGTGACTGTGTTTCCAAGTCTGAACCACACGGCTTCGTCATTTACAAATAAAAACACTTACATAAGAAGAGGAGTAAGTTTGCTTTTTAACGTGTTATTTTTTAAGATAATTATTTTATTTACCTTTATTTATTATTATTATTTTCCAGTTTGATCAGAGAGAGACAGAGAACGAGAGAGAGGGAAAGTGAGAAAGTAAGTCACCAGATCCAGGACTCGAACCACAATCAACCATGTGGGAGTCCAGTACCTCTAGCCATCATTCCACCTGTCAGCCCCTTACTGTGTTATTTATTCTAACACAGCTTCTTACTCATTTCCAACTATAGCTCTCTAGAGGTACATTGTAATAGATCAATACTAAATTCTTCCAGATTTTAAATCTCGATAATTTAATAACTACTATTGATAGTTGAATTAAGTTCCTTGCTGAGACAGTTTGCATAACTACTGGTTATTGTTCCAGTGACTATTACAGAATTCCTGGTATCAGACTTGTCTGTAGCACGTAGCGGTAAAGACACAAGTAAAGGAGATTATTGATGAAGGCGTAGAACTTTAATGACCTGGGTTCAAGTCCTACCTTTGCCATTTAATAGCCGCGTGAACTGGAGCAAAGTACATAACCTCTGTGAGCACTTAGCCCAAGACCGTACTGGTGGTGAGTGCGCGTTCAGTGATGAGAACACCGAGAGCATAAATCTTGGTTTCTAAGCACCACTCCTCAGCAAAAGAAACCAAAGCTCCTTAGAAAAGCAGCTGGTCTTAGTTCTGTGGATCAAAAATTGCAAGTGAGCCTGGAACATCTTCTAAAAAGTCAAGGCCATGCTGAAAGACTGAGGGATCATATTACAAAGTCACAGGGTGATCTTAAGGACTAAGGAGGTTTTTTAGAGGATTTTGCTATAGGGCGCGTGCGCTCCCCAGACAGAGAGAAACAGAAAACAAGAAATCACCCCCCGGGGGGGAATGGCCATGCCGCAATCCCCTCTCCTCTATTCTCCTCTATTCTCCTCTCGGGACCTTGGGCACGCATGCACAAGCGCCCGGCGTGAGTTTTAAGCCACCGGGTCCAGGACGCGAACCACGGTCGACTGGTTGACTACGTGGGAGTCCAGTGACATAGCCATTACGCTAACTGCTGGTCCCAAAGGGACTAAGGATCTTAAAGGGAAAGCAGGCAGACGAGATGATTTCCTCTCTTAAAGTAATAGTAATGTAACAAGGTTTCAAAAAGTTCATGGAAAATGAATCAAAGTACAAGTTAATTTTGATGCAAAACAATTTTCATTCCTAATATACACTTTCCTGAACTTTAAGGTGTTCACACGATTGTCCTCCATGGATATATTACTTAATGAGCCTTAAATAAAGCACTGTTGCATCTGCACAAAAAAAAAAAAAAAGAGAGAGAGAGAGAGGCTGCTGATGGACAAATTTGGAGAACTTGGAACACTAAAAGATGTCTAAATAATTACAAGACTGTAAATAAATAAAAATTTATATGTCTACAGGATTGAGAAGAAAAGCGGGGGGAGGGGGAGATGAAACATTTTCTTTACAAATACCACTTAACATGAAAGAGAACTGATAAAATTTAATAGGACCACTTTGCCACGCCTGATGCAGTAGTTAACCCAGGCAATAATCAATAGATACTAATATCAACAGGGAAAGTCACAGGGAACAGGAATAAAATGACAATTATCACCCCACAGATACCTTACCTTACTGGAGAAGAAAATTAATGTATTTTTACACTAAAGAAATGAGTAGTCAAATTTATTATCACCAACAGTAGAACAACCTAACATTACTTGCCTTCTAATATGAGGCAGTGTAAGATACACAACTTTATTTTTAAGTACTCTTGCCAAAAGACTTCATCTAAATCCAGTCCAGCCTCCAACTCAACTTCTAACTCTACATGGTATAAAAAATAAGTTAACCAACACTGTAAAGAAACCCACAAGCCCTGCTTAGGATTCTCTAAAGTTTCAATGGAAAAAAAAAAAAAGAAACTTTAAAACATTGAAAATAATTAGCAAATGCAATGAATGAACCTTGATTAGTTCTCAATTTGGGGAAGAAAACAGCTACAAAAGACAGTCTTGTAGTAAGGGGTGAGATCTGAATGTGACATGTCATTAGATGATCTTGGTTATCTATTGCTGTGTAGCACATGACTTAAACTTACTAGCTCCAAACAACAAGCATCTACTATCTCACGGTTGCTGTGGGTTTGGAATTTGGTGTGACTCTGTTGCATGGTTCTGGCTCAGGGTCTCTCCCAAGATTACAGGCAAGCTGTGACCAGGGCCATGGCTGTCTCAGCCTCAGCTGAGGGAGAATTCCCTTCTGAGCTCAATCATGTGGCAACTGACAGGCCTCAGGCCTTACCATGTGAACTTCATGACAAGCCACCTAATATACTCACCACATAGCATCTGGCATCCTCCCCTCCCCAGGGATCCTCACAAAATGGCAGCCTCAGGAGCAAGTGAAATAGAATCTTATGACTTTTGACTAAAACATCACTGATTTTCTTCTAGCCTTTGTTTTCCAGATTTAAGGATTTTTGTCTCATCTTGAGCTGCCAATAGGTTCATGTACCTACTACTTGAACAGAATCCTAACCTTGTTTCTTGGCTTTAAGTTTTAAGCAAAGCTCTCTTAGCATTTTTTGAAATCTTGATTTATTAAAACTAAAATTGCTTTTCTTGACATTAAAAAAATATATTAAAAAATACCTATTTAATGACCGCAGTAAGCTATATAACCTCAGCTAGGTGCTACTTCATAGTATGTTCATTCTACTCAGAGCTTCATGCCTGAAGTCAGACATGTGTTCACAGATAAGTATATACCAGCTGAACTTGCTATTGAACGTAGTTAGATTAATTAAAATACTTTGTGAATCAAGGGGAAAAAAAATAACACACACACACACACACACACACACACACACATACATATATATATACACATATGAAACAAGAAATGGAAAATAATTTGCCGATCATAACCCATATGATTAAGCCACTATGCAGTGTACTCTGGACGGGAAATCACATTTTGTATGCTGTGATGATGCTCAGTGAATGAAAGTAGTGATTAAATGTAAAATAAATTAATTTTTTAAAAATTAATGCTAATAAAAAAGAGCAAGTATCTATAGAAAGCTCAAGAGAGTACATCAAAGGCAGAAGCCACAGTCCTTTTATTTTTTTAAAGAATTATTTACTTAATTTATTTATTTTGATTTGACCAGAGAGAGACAGGACAGGAAGGGAAAGTGATAAAGCAAGCCACCAGGTCCAGGACTCAAAACGCAGTCAGGTGGCAGTCCAGCACTTCAACCACCATGACACCTGCCAGCCCCCACAGTCTTTTTATTAATATAACCTGGTCTCAAGTGACAACCCAACACTTTCTGATATAGTCTATCCACTAGAAGTGAGTCACTGAGTTCAGCCCATTCTCACAGGAGGGGAATTAAACTCCACCTCTTAAGAAACGGTAATGTCATTCTTAGGCTGAGTGTGTTGAATTAGAGACAATACATATGATAACTGTAACCTGTTTTCAAATGGCTCTGTAAATATATATATATGTAACAGATATGTTTGTGTGTGTGCTTGTATATAGGGTACATATAAGTAAAGCAATAAAGCAAATATAACAAAATGCTAAAAACTGCTGCATCTGGAAGGATGACTGATGGGTGTTTGTTGTCATATTCTTTCACCCTATCTATGAATTTGAAACTTTTCCAAAGAAAAAGTTGGAGAAAAGTAATTGAGAGTTGCTGTGGACTGAGTATCCCTCCAAAAGTCTTAACCACCAATGTGATGGTATTTGGAGGTGGGACCTTTGGGAGGTAACACACCACTCAGCAATGCCAGATCCATATGGAAGACTATAGGTTCAGTTTCTGGTCAACCTGTAAACGCCAGGTGCACACACCATGATCCTTACTGGCTGGAGAACTGCAGGTGGGGGGCGTTGCAGCATGAGACCTTGTTCACATGCTCATTTCTCTCTCTCTCTCTCTCTCTCTCTCTCTCCCTCTCTCTCTCATTCTCTCTGTCTCTGTTCCTCTCTCTCCCTGTCTAACTCTTGACACTCATGAAATAAACTTTAAAAAATAAAGAAAAGAAGAGCCACTAACGAGGATGTTCACTCCCTCTCTGCCACCTGAAAACCCCAGGAGAAGGCGGCCATCTACAAACCAGGAAGCCAGGAAGAGAGGCCTCACTCATGTCGGCACTCTGATCTTAGACTTTCAGCTTTCACAACCGTCAGGATGAAATGTTGAAGCCACCCAGTATGTAATATTTCATCACATCAGTCTAAGCAGACTCTTTCCACAAAGCAAATGTATCAGGAGAGTAAAGCCAGCGGTGAGAAAGGTTTTCTGGTGCAGAGAACTGGAAGAAGAATTGTCATCACCACCGTGGTTCCTTTGCAGACGTCTCATGTCACCGCTGGTTGGCAGTGATGTCCTCACAGACAGGGGAGGCCCCAAAGGAGTTTCTGCAAAGACTCCTCCCTCTCCCACACCCTACCACCACCACACCCCTTCTCACCCTAGGGTACACCTCCAGCCTTCACCCCTCCTGCAACCCACCTTTCTCAGCCCCAGGCATTACCTAATCTTTTTTTTTTTTTTTTTTGAGAGGTTTTTGGTATAGAGCACGTGCGCTCACCAGACAGAAAGAGACAGAGAGACAGAAAGCGAGAAACCACCCCCCAGGGGGAATGGCCATGCCACAATCCCTTCTCCTCCATTCTCCTCTCAGGATCTTGGGCACGCACGCACACAAGCCCGGTGTGAGTTTAAGCCACCAAGTCTGGGACTCGAACCATGGTCGACTACGTGGGAGTCCAGCGACATAGCCATTATGCTAACTGCTGGTCCCTCTTCTGTGTTCTTTTGTTAACCAACTGTACTAGCTCATTTTCACTCTTGGAACGGGATCATTATTATTAACCCCATAATTAATTTCTTTGTCATAAAATTTAAACATATAATTAAAGGATTATATATTGTTTAAAACCCTACAGTATTAATCCTCATGCTCCAACAGGTTCTAGCTAATTTGAAAGGATCAGGCAATTCATCATCTACATGAAAGTTTAGAATCAAGAGACACTGGTTTTTGGCAATACTTCTCAGAATTATAATATTCATATCCTTTGATCCGACAAGTCTGCTCCTCACATTTTGTCTTACTTAAACATCTGTGCAGAGTATGTTATATTTGTGTTAAAAATAAATCAAAAGGGTATGCATATATGCCTCTAGGCAGACTATTTCCAGAAAAGAACGCAAGAAATTCTAGCGGAGGCTGCCTCAGAGAACTAGGTGGCTCAGGAGAGAAACAGGTTGAGATTTTCAGTCTTTTGCACATTTAAAATTTTGTGTCTTGTGCATGTATTACCTATTTAATCAAAAAAGATGTTTCAAAAATCCCTGTGATCGAACTATTCACCTCTATGAGATTCTTATGTTTAAGTATTTTGCATTTCCTTTTTTAATTAGAAAAGTACATATATCGAATGGTCTATTCAGGTCGCTTAAACACAAGCTGCCTCCAACCCTGCTGCCAAGAACAGCTCTTTTGACATTGTGATCACTGATCCCAGTGTGCCCCTCTGATGCCCGTTTCTCCGGTTCTGCACCATAAACATGGCCACAGATGCACGCACACTCCACACACGGTACCTGGTTCAGCCTGTCTCTCTCTTCAGAGCAGGAGGCCGCTTTCTTCTGCTCTCTGTCGACTTCCGAAGCCAGCCTCCTGATCGTTTCTCTGCTGGCTTTTGCCTCCATCTCATGGACATTTATAGTCTCTTCAAGAACAACAATCTGTCCTTTCATGAACGCATTTTCCTTGCACAGCTCTCTAAGCTGCAGAGAAAACAGTGGCAGCTGTCCTATGAAAACCACCAATTTCATGCACATGCCCTAAGCAACTCGGATATATACCCCAATTGAGAGAGAAGTGAGGCCCCACTTACGGATAGATAGGGTAAGGGCCCCAAAAGGAAGACACTATGGTTTTCTTTTAAATGAAGTCTGCTTTCCTCTGTGGTCTGGTTAATGTACAATATACACCCCTTTTATATGTCTCTAAAGAATGTATGACATCTTGCACATAAGGCAGGAGATAAGGATATTGAGCACACAGACAGAGTAAAAATCCAAGATGGAGTCACAATGGCTATGTTTTTACAGCTCAAAGTTGGCCACATTGGGACTCAAAGCAACTGTAGCCAACGGTGCGAGTTTCTATTTAATAACTATATTCTAATAAGTAATACGGAACACTATGGTCTGCTGACCCCAGGTAGAATAGGGTAATAAATCTCTCAAACTACCATGTAACTATTTGCTAAAGTCCACATCCTTATCAGAAAGCCAGCCCATTGCTTGGAGTGCTAGATCAAAACCCCTCGCCTCCGTTCCTCTTCAGCAACCCATGCAGGACCCCACCCCTCTTGGGAGCTCAGTTCTTCCTTCCCTTTCTTAATAAACTCCACTTTGCTATCCCCTCTCTGCACCCACTTCTCTAATGCTTTGTGAGCATCAGACAGGAACAGCACAGGTACTGGGTCTGATCACCCAATACTCCTATGTCACAATGACTTTGTTATCACCCAAAAACAGTAAAATCGCAATCCCTACAGGGACAGCAAAGATCACATTATGAAACCCTCTCATCTCTGACGTTAGGTGCAGACCAGGTGGGCCGATTTAAGTTATTCAAAAGGTGTCCACAAGACAACGAAGCTGAGAAGAAAGCCAAAAGCTTCCTGAACCACACCAGCAGCGGGCCTCTAGCTGCTAAGTCCACAAAGGGGGTGATGTTTGCAGAGGTTGCAACAGGTGGCGAGAGAAGAGAGTCATATTCAGCCCACATCTGCTCACACCTACTGAATGCAAGGCCCTACCTGACACAGGGAAATGCCAAGAAGACAAGAGTATTTTTAAAAATATCCTTCTAATTAATACATAGAAAAATCATTTTAATAACATACTCAAGTTCATTATCACTGGGGAGGAGGATTAGCCCAGCTTTTTGTTTTCTATGTTGTACATTAAGATTGTTACTTACAGGGCTAGTAGGTGGCATGTAGTTAAGGCACCATAGTTCAACTCCCAGACCCGGTGGCTTGAAAATCACACCGAATGTATGTACATGTGTACTCAAGATCCCAAGAGGAGAATGGATGAGATCACTCCCCCAGGGGGATGATTTATCACTTTCCCTCTTACTGTCTCTCTCTGGTGAGCACATGTTCCCTATGACAAAATAAAATAAAATAAAAATAAAATAAATAAAAACATAAAAAAAATGGTTGCCTGGGAGCATTGTAAGACTTATTATATTTACAAGGAGAGAAAATAAAAGAGGCAAGCTCCCTGACCAGCCACACAAATACACACAGGAGCTGAGCTCGCTCTACAGGGCCAGCAGAGGCCTCTAGGAGACTGGAACCCCCAGAGTGCATTATGACGCTAGAAGGGGCATCTCTCTCAGCCTCAGCCCTTTGCCAACGTAGCACTATGGTCCCCAACTCCTGCAATTTCCTCTCTCTGAACTCTTTTGCTTATACTCATATGTTGGCCCCCCAACATCCTCCGAAGGTCCCACTTCAGTGGGCTAGGCTAGCCTCTAAACCAGCACCCCACACCTCTGGCCTGCTTCACTCTCTGTCCCCACATCCTGACCTGTGTTTTGTGTGTGTGTGTGTGTGTGTGTGTGTGTGTGTGTGTGTGTGTGTATGTATGTTTCGTTGCACCTTTCACCATGTGGGATAATACTGGATATTTATTTGTCTACTTCTTCACCATCTTTACACCATGATAATGGAAGTTCTGAGAGAGTACAGACTTGGTCTTGTCTCACTGCTGTATCCCAGTACCCAGAACAGCATCTAGCTTAAAACAAGCACTCACTGAAGATTCATGAAATGGATGGGTGACTATCAAATAAATTGCCAAGAGTGTTTCCTTTTCCTCCATGGTCCTTGCATGTGCTTATGAGAGCACATAACAGTAAAGGAACAGCTATGCAATTGCAGTGATTCTGTTTTGTTTCTTGGAGGAACACCTAGTACGGCTACAGTCTTGTTCGAGACAGCAGTCCTCCTGATCTCGGCCAGTGGTTTTTGTAAAGACAGGCACCTGTTCTGGAGGTTGGGCCACTAGAATTTTTACTACCTGGGATTGGGATTCACTATTATTCAATAGGGATTCACTATTATTCATGTGTGATAAGGCCTGCAGGTCAAGAGACATTGAAAAGAGAGTTTTTCACCCCTAGTTACTAAGAGAAGGGGGCACATCTGCCATGCAAGGCCACCTGGGAAAGCACCAGGGCCAATCAAGAGGGAAGAGAAGAGGGCAACAGTGGGAAGGAGGCTTTACTGTGGTTTTCAGGGCAAGGAATAAGCAAAACAGAGCAAGCAGACAGGATTGGCTGGTTGAGCAATGCCAATGACTCTGCAATGTAGGGGTTGCTCTGAGCTGTCTGGCATCTGGCTGTTTGGTGACCCGAGTATAAGAACCAGATGTAGAAGGTGGTTGGGGAGTAGGCTCTGGGTTGGTCAGTCTGCACAAAAAAGTTGTGTCCCCTGTGAGTCACTTACTATCTCTAGGAATTGGCTGACCCTGGGACGGGCTGTCTCTCCTGAGTCAGCAAGGCTGAGATGTCAAAGCATCCATAATACGGAAAACAAAAGGGCTTGATTAATACAGAGTAAAGACCCAGATTAATACCTAGAGACTATCTCTGATGGAAGAAAAGATGTAAAAGAAGGAGCTTCTGAATTCTCTTCTCTTTTTCTTCTCACTGCCAGAGGGCTTGTGTGCTCACAAGAGAAAGATAGAGAAAAGTGCCTCCCCGATGGTTAATGGTCACACATCAATCCTTTCTCCTTCATTTCTCCATTCTGCTGTAATTTCAAACTGCCAGGGCCAAGATTTAAAGCATGCTAGCCATGGGACTTGGAGCTGGCCCCAAAATCTTTTTTCTTTTCCCCACCACTTGACTTGAAAGATAATCCCCCAGGTCTATCTGGTGGCATGGTGCTTAAGGTGGCTGGATTCCACATAATCGACTGCATGGTTTGAGTCCTGAACCAAGCAGTTTGAAAAACATACTGGGCATGTGCCCAAAAAATCCCTAGAGGATAATCGAAGAGAAGGTTGTGGCATGGCCAGTCCCTTTTGGGCAGGGGAAAGGAGTGCTTTCTCCTCCTTTTCTGTACTCCTTCTCTCTCCCTGCTTCTGGTAAGTGTACGTACCCTGCAGCAAGTGGTTGAGTTGCTGGACTCTCACATAGCTAACTGCAGTTTGGGTCCCAAACCTAGCAGTTTGCTTTTTCACTTTCTCTCTCTCTCTGTGTCTCTCTCTGGTGAGCACCCATAGCAAATTTTCAAAATAATGATGATAAATAAAATTAAATAAATCTTAAAAAAAAAATAGAAACGAAAAGAAAGAAAGATAATCCCCCAAACTAGCAAAACTTTCACAGTTAAGCTCCTGGTCATATGTTAGCCATAGGGAGCAGGAAGTGGGACAACCAATAGCCATGAGGGTACTGGGTGGGCCCAAGGCCTGAGTATCGCAGCCCATCAGGGAAGTAGAGTGCTTGCTAAAGAGAAGTCATCTCGTAGCTTCCAGAGAGGATTCTTGGGAAACTTAACAGACTGCTGAGAGGTGAGGTGGACCAAGGGGCAAAGGACTGCAGCAAAACCAGGCCCCATTGCTCACTTGCTCTCTTTCTCTCTCTCACTCGCTCCCCTTCTCACTCTCTCTCTCTCCCTCCCTCTCTCTCTCTTTCTGTCTCCCTCTTTTTCTTTCTCTGGTGTATGCACACACCCTCTGGCATTAAAAGAATGACTATCCAGAAATCTGCTAGGAAGCAAGGATAAGAAAGGCTTGGAAATGAGCAAAGATACCAGGTCTTCCACAAATCCTCACAAGTCACTACAGGCCAAGTGGACCATTCAGTTGATATCTCGAATCTCCATCTTTTTGGTAATCTCCCATTAAAGTAGGACGTTCATTATTTGACTTTAATGCACAATTTTAAAAGTATTTTAGAACTTATCTTAATCTCACACTCAATAAATATCCCAAAAATGTGTGTATGTGTGTGTTTCTGTCTATAACTAATAGGAAAATACTTCCTAAAATGTGTCATTCAAATGAATAATTAATTGTATTTGAAAAACTAAATAGATTTTAGACAAAAATAATTAAATCTTTTTTTTTATAATAATCAATTCCAAATAGTGCTAGAAAAGCTCTTGGAACCCAGGTGAGAAAAAGGTGAGGGAGTTTGTCCCAGGTCACAGGGTCAATTAATGGTACACTCAAGCTACTGTCCCATTCTCCTGCCACTCCCAGAATCAACCACAGCACTTCCTTTCTTGTCACATGTTAAAATGGGCATGCATTTATAATCTTTTTAATCTGCATACAAACACCTTTAAAATGAAATCTTCATCTGATGCCTTTTCATTCTTCTTATCTGGATCCAAGCAGTCCAGAAGCTGAGTTAGAAATTCCTCATGTCTCCTGCAATTTTTTGAGACTTGCTTCTTACTCTCCTCATTTTCATTCAAACACTTTCTGTCAGGCAAATAACAAATAAATCAGGGTTTTGCACCATAGAAGACAACATTTATCAAACTAAGTCAAAACCTAAGCTCTCAGTGGGAAATAACTAGTTGCCATTTTTCTTTTTGATGTATTTTTTCATTGCCAGAGGGTTTGTGCTTACCAGATAAAGAGAGACAGAGAGAGAGAGAGAGAAAGCACGCCCCCAATGGGGTGCGGTCACTCTACAATCTCTTCTCCTCCATTTCCTGTTCCTGTTGGTATTGGGGCACACATGCATAAGCACCCAGCCTATTTTTCAAGCTACCTGGGCTAAATTTGAATCGTGGTCAGCCATATGGGATCTGGCTCTCTCTTCTACTGAGTTATGGAACCAGCCCCTAATTATTACTTTCAATACAACACAGTTTTCCAGACACAGAACAAAATATTGTCATGCAAATCCTGGATGGGAAGGAGAAAAGTGGAAGCAATTTCGGGCACCTACCCTTGGCAGAAATGTAGGGCAATCCTCATGGTATCATAGACTTAATAACAGAAGAGTTGGATCCTCTGCCTCCTATCCTTGGCCCTTTAGGGTCTGCAGAAATGGAGGCAGGCTGCCAGATCATACATGGACCCTTTGCAGGGTGCAGTCGGAATCCATATAGCCAGGGCAGGCAGGTAGCATGGTGGTTAAGGGCCCTGGACTCCCACATGGTCAACCACGATTCAAGTCCCAGAACTAGCAGCTTGATTTCTCACATTCCCTCCTCCTCCCCCTCTCTCTCTGTCCCTCTATGGTCACATTAAAATAAATAAATAAATAAGTTAAATAAAATAATTCTTTAAAAAAAAGAATCCACATAGCCTGGGACTCCATTGGAGCCTTCTGGGAAATAAGAGCTGCTGCTATACTGGTTCTAGAAGACCAGGCCTCATTTTACATTCAGACATTCTACAGTGATCTATAAAGATCTTAGTTCATGGCCAAGCATAACTTCAACAAAAAATATAAAAGAGCAAGGGAAGGTCCCACTTCTACAGGTGCCTAATCACCAGCAAAGACCATTGTTAGTTTTCCCATTTCTAGAGTATTTAAAGAGTACTGGAAGAGTATTGGAATTGGCCAATCAAGAAAAAAATCAGGCCTGCGCAGGCGCATAGAGTGAACCAAGATGGCGGCCCTGTGATCTAGAGTTGAAGAAGGCTTTCACAGAGCTTCAAGCCAAAGTTACTGACACTCAACAGAAGATGAAGCTTGCAGACATACAGATTGAACAGCTAAACAGGACGAAAAAACACACACATCTTAGAGATACAGAGATTATGACTTTGGTAGATGAGACTAATATGTATGGAGGTGTAGGAAGAATGTTTATTCTTCAGTCAAAGGAGGTAATGCACAATCTGCTGATAGAAAATAGCAGAATAAAAAATTAAAGATCTAGAGCAGAAAAAATTCTACCTGGAACGGAGTGTTAAGGAAGCTGAAGACAGTATCAGGGAGATGCTGATGGCCAGAAGGGCACAACAGGGAATCTCCAGGGGAAGCTTTCCTCCCGAGCCCTCCCATTCCTGGCAAGTATCGAAGGGCCTGCTGGTGAAACAGCTCCCCTTAACCCCAAAGGATGCTTTATGTGGATGGCCTAGCACCCCCACATTTCCTTCATCACCTGGAACCCCGTTTAGGTCCCAGCCCTGTATGTTTTTATCCTGGCTCTGCCTACCACCCCTGCCTGGACACTTCTCTCTCCTGGGCTGAGTCCTGAACTCCTAGGAGAGGGCAAATGGGAGCCAGCACAAAGGCATGCTCCACCTAAGCTACTAGACACTCTAGTCCAACCAATAAAGGCCACAGTCTCACACACACACACACACACACACACACACACACACACACACACAAAATGAAGAAAGAAAGAAAAAAGAAAAAAATCAGGAGATTTATGGCCTGTTATGGATATTTCATTTCAAATCTCAGGTAGGTGTGTTAACGTAGCATGTTAGAGACTAAGAGATCATCAAAAAATAGACATACTTTAAAGGCAAATTGAAATCATTTCAGTAATTTGGTATTATTATTTCAATACCCTAGATAATAAACTCAATTATCGCTTTCCCTTTTTACCATGTTGATGAGTGTTTACTGCACATTCTTTCAGTCTATTCAAAGATCAACAAAGCATGTAATTGCATACACTCAAAAGCGTATCATATTTCCACTTAGGGAAATGTATAACAATAAAAGACTAACATCTATATATCTCTGAGTACTTATTTTCAGCATATGAAAAGTAATGTTTATTCAGTTTGGGGGGACTTTAAAAAGGCACAGTTAATGCTATGGCAGTAAATGATTCACAGATATGATTTCACACATTAAATCCCATATTTCAGTTTTATTTTTCTATCCTGAAGGTTTCTAATCCTCATTCACATCTATATGCATTTCACTTGATCCAACAAAATTCCAGAAATTAACTCTGGAGATATAATGACGTAAATGTGAAAATATGAATGTGCATAGATATGTGTTGCAGCTTGGTTTAGAGTAGCTTTCTTTCCGTGAGACTAACTTAAGTTCCTATAAGAAACAGCAAAGAGAATTGTTTGAGTAAATTGAGATATTTCAAACAATGGAATATAGTGGACCATTAAAATGATATATTGAAAGACTTTTTAAATAGCCACAATATCTTATCTAGTAAAAATAGTGTACTACTTGATGTCATTTGTGTACAACTGTCTGAGTATCTGTCCAAAAAATATTAATTTTAGCTGTTCTGTAACCATAAAGTTTTGAGTCATTTTTAACATCCTCTTGGTACTTTTCATATTTAAAAAAATTTACAATAAGTATATATCATTTTTACTGTTCATTTATTTAATAAATACCTGTTGAGCACCTAGTATGTACCACTCCTATTTAAAGGTGATTTAAAAATACAGTAGAAAATTGAATAGCTAAAATAGTAGAAATTGGAGGTGTATCCTGGTGTGTGCAGGGAAACTATACTCTAAACCCATCTCCTAGACTCCCAAAATACTCAGATGATGTAGGATGACCTCTGTCTTCTCTCTGTCTCTGGCTATCTGTCTCTCTGTCTGTCTCATGCTCTCTCTTTAAATTTTTAATTTGTTTTTTAATTTTTTAAGCACCTATCCTCACCTTGGGCCTTTTCTTTCACTTGTTAATTTCAGAAGCCATTTTAAAGCTGAGGTGTGTCTTGGTGTGTTCAGGGAATCTAGGCTCTAAACTCCATCTCCTAGACTCCCAAAATATTCAGACAAGGTAGGGCAACCTTCATCTAGATAGGTCTAGGTACACAGTAGCCAAGCATCTGAATACTTTTGGAGTCATTGAAATCCTCAAGGCTTATTGAACCTCCTGCTTTAATGAAGAAATTTCTTTTTATAAATATGAACTCCTAATCTTACTGTTGATACCACATTGCTAAGAACTGTGGAGGAGAAATTTTGTCACAGAATTACCAAAAACAACCTCAGAGGCACAAAAAACATGAGAAACCAAGAAAATATCTCTCCCCTAAGGGAAAAGAACAATCCTTTGTCATCCACAGACAGTATAGTAGAATTCATGGAAATGGCTGATAAAGAATTCAGAATATTCATAGTGACAAAACTGAGTGAGATGCGAGAGCTGATTCCAGGAGATGCAGGAGAAAAGAGACAATGAGGTGTTGAAGTTCTTTCATGATCTGAAATAGGAAATACACACCATAAAAAATAATTAAATGGAGCTATTAAAGATGAAAGGCTGTCATTCAGGAAATCAAAACCTCCCTTGAAAGTATTAAAAACAGATTAGTCCATGCGGAAAATCAAATCTCGGATGTTGAAGGCAAAACCTCTGATCTAGAAAAAACAACCAAAAAAAACCCTGAGAAATAACCCAAAAAAATGAGAATACTATATAAGAAATACTAGACAGCATTAAGCGCCCAAACATCTGGATAATCGGTATCCCAGAAGGTGAGGAAACTAATAAGGGCATTCATAACCTATTCCATGAAATCCTGGAAGAAAACTTTCCCAATCTAGAGAGTCATTCAAATATCCAGACCCAAGCAATGCAAAGTTCTCCTAATAGAATTAACCCAAGAAGATCTTCTCCAAGGCACATCAAAGCCAGATTGGTCAAATCTACAGAGAAAGACAAGATATTAAGATTGGCAAGAGAGAAACATCAGGTTACTTATACAGGTTGTCCAATCGGGTTAAACTCAGACCTTTCATCAGAAACAATGCCAGCAAGGAGAGAATGGGAACAAATATTCAAAGTGTTAAGTGAAAAACAGTTTCAACCAAGAATACTATACCAGGCAAAATTATCTTTCATACGAAAAAAAAGAATAAAAACATTCTCAGATAAACAAGACCTGAAAGGGACCAGCAATTAGCGTAATGGGCTATGTCACTGAACTCCCATGTAGCTAACTGCAGTTCGTGTCCCAGACCCAGTGGCTTAGACTCACATCAGGTGCGTGTGCGTGCGTGCCCAAGATCCCGAGAGGAGAATGGAGGAGAAGGGGTTGCAACATGGCCATCCCCCCTGGGGGGTGATTTCTCACTTTCTGTCTCTCTGTCTCTCTCTGTCTTTCTG
>NW_006159444.1:5188866-5189931 GCF_000334495.1 Tupaia belangeri chinensis
CCCCCCGGGGGAAAAAAAAAAAAAAAAGACCTGAAAGAATTTGCCAGTAGCACACCCACTCTTCAAGAAGTTCTAAAGGAGTGCTCGACCAGTAAAACTAAAGACACATACAGAAATAAGAGAACAAAAGGCAACCAAGAAAACAACCAATTTAATGTTAGGGACAAGAAATATCAATAACAATGTTAGATGTTAACTTCCAGGATTTAAATGGTAAGACTGGACCACAGCAACACTGCATATTCAACAGAAGAGAGTTTAAACATGAGACTGAACTGGCAAAATAGAATATTATGACTTTTGAGTAAAATATTACTGATTTTTTTTTACTATGCTTTGTTTTCCCAATTAAATATTTTACTTTCTTTTGAGTTGTTGATAGGTTCAACAATTTGTTAAAATATTTTTCTTGTTTGTTTTTTTAAATGGAAATATAAACTTTTCTTACTTCCTGACCCCTCTTGAATTGGAAATATTTGGGAGTATTCTTATTTTGTGGCAGAAGGGTTATTTGCATAAGTTCAATAATGCTTGTTGCATTGAGTCAGAAATTGGAAATACTCATTATTAGACAGGGCTTTGACTGGAATGTCACACCTGAAGATTAATCAGAAGACTATGGAACTAAGGTGGATCTCAAGTAAACCAACAGAAGCTCTTAGAAAGATGACCTGGCACCATAAATAATACTGCCTGGCTAGAGGATTAGAGGAGATATATGAAGGAATTTATAACATAAAATAACCTGGACTTTTCCAGCCCAGCATTGTAATCAGTAGAGATTGCAAAAGAGCAACCACAACCAGAGGATTACCTTGAGAAAGACTTTGAAGGAACAAAAAGAGACTGATCTTTGCTAGCAGATGCTATATCACAGAATACTAGGGCAGGGCTGAATTGAGAAGGTTTATGTGTGACTAGTGTGCTGGGCATTTGCTTTTCAACAATTTGAGTAGTTGACATGTAAATATTTTCTCAAAAGTATTTAAAACCATACTGTTTCTGTTGTTATAGAGTCACAAACAAAATTATACAAAATTATAAGAAATATTTTGAATATTATCT
>NW_006159444.1:5192215-5196600 GCF_000334495.1 Tupaia belangeri chinensis
AATTGGAAATATTTGGGAGTATTCTTATTTTGTGGCAGAAGAGTTATTTGCATAAGTTCAATAATGCGTGTTGCATTGAGTCAGAAATTGGAAATACTCATTATTAGACAGGGCTTTGACTGGAATGTCACACCTGAAGATTAATCAGAAGACTATGGAACTAAGGTGGATCTCAAGTAAACCAACAGAAGCTCTTAGAAAGATGACCTGGCACCATAAATAATACTGCCTGGCTAGAGGATTAGAGGAGATATATGAAGGAATTTATAACATAAAATAACCTGGACTTTTCCAGCCCAGCATTGTAATCAGTAGAGATTGCAAAAGAGCAACCACAACCAGAGGATTACCTTGAGAAAGACTTTGAAGGAACAAAAAGAGACTGATCTTTGCTAGCAGATGCTATATCACAGAATACTAGGGCAGGGCTGAATTGAGAAGGTTTATGTGTGACTAGTGTGCTGGGCATTTGCTTTTCAACAATTTGAGTAGTTGACATGTAAATATTTTCTCAAAAGTATTTAAAACCATACTGTTTCTGTTGTTATAGAGTCACAAACAAAATTATACAAAATTATAAGAAATATTTTGAATATTATCTTTAAAATTCAGTATTTTGAAATTTTGAAAGTTGTTTATTAACTGTCAAGAACTATAGAGCATGAGCAAAAATGTTTTGATTTGTAAAGTAAATGTGGAAAAATGCAAAAATAAACAAATAAGTGAAAAATAAATAAATGGGAAAAATAAAATAGTAGAAATCTTTGTCTTTGTTGAGCTTATATTCTAATTGGAAAGATAGACAATAATCAAAATATTAATATATGTGAAACATATGGGAAATACTCAGAATTTAAATATTTTTCTTTCTTTTTTTGTGATGGAGTGTGCCAATACACATGTGAGGGGCTGGGGGAGAGAAGCACTCTCCATAGGGAACAGTCATGCCACAATCCCCTCCTCCAGTCCTCCAGCTCTTTTGGAGGATCCCGGACTCTCACACATGTGCCTGGTGTGTTTCAGGTAGACTAAGCCAGGGAATCCAACCACGGTCACCACATGGGATCTGGCTTTACTTGAGAGCAGTGCATTAGCACTCCACAGTGCAACCCCAATTTAGATTTATTCTGAATATTTCTATAATGAGATGTGCCAAATCAGACACAGAGTATAAAAGAGAAAGAATCAAGAATGATACTAAGACTTTTGACCTGATAGATAATAAGAATGGAATCATTAATTGAGATGGGGAGAAGTACAGGAAGATTTTGTGAGAGCACCAGAAGCTTGTTTTGTACATGATAAGTATGAGGTGCCTGTTGTACATCCAGGTGGAAATTTCTGGTGGGTAGTAAGATATGAGGGTCTTGAGTTCTGGGAAGAGATCCAGGCTAAATATAGAAATGTGGGAGTCGCCAGCATCTAGATCATACATAAGGCCATGAGATGAAATGAGATCACCAAGAAAGTAAATTTAGAGAGAAATAAGACGAGATTGGAGGACTAGACCCTGAGGCACCCCAACATTTGGAAGTCAAGGAGATGAGGAGGAACAGCAACGATAAAGCTAGAACTTCTTTCTTTAGCTACAACAGTAAAAGAATCAGCTAGAAAGTAAAATTAAAAACCAGTCAAATGTAAGGCCCTGGAGATGAAGAAAAGAAAATGGTTCAAGGAAGAGTTCAGTTGTGAATGATGCTGCCGGTAAGTCAAGAAAGATTAAGACTGACCATTGACTTGCAATGTGCGCTCACTGGTGACCTTAGTGAGTGGTTTCAGTGGAGCGGATTCAAGAAAGGAGAGAAAGAAATTGGAGACAATGACGACAACAAACACCAAAGGATTTCTGCAGCAGTTGGAAGGAGAGAAAGAGGACAGGGCCCGGAAGTGTTGAGCTCTATTTTCAAACATGAAATAAGTCAAATAAATATCAAGTAGGTTATTAATGAAGTTATTTAAATTATATGTAGAGGTTATAAAAAATAGTTTAGGAACAAGTGGTTCCCAATTTTGTCTTAACAATCAAGTCTTCTCAGAAGTAAGTGTAGAAAACATAGATTTCAAGAGTTCTCTGCATAAACTGGCAGTAAAACCTAGGGAGAGCCTCTCCTCATGATGCAGACAATAACCTATGGATCTGCAGTGCTGGAAGCCATAGGGCGGATCACAGGTTTGGATTCCGAATCAGCCTGAAACACAGCAGCCATGTGTGTCCAAGATCCAGACTAGCTAGAGGACTGAGGGAAGAAGATCCTGCCAGGACAAGACCCTTGGGGAGTCCCTCTCTTACTCACTTACTCTCTCTTACTCTTGCTCTCATTCATAAAATTAATATAATAACTATAATTTTTTAATTTTAAAAATAAAATCTGATGAGGAATCTTCAAAGTGGTCTGACTTCTGAATATTTTTTATTATTTTATTTATTTATTTATTTATTTTAGGCTTTTGCCGTAGGATATGTGTGTTCCCCAGAGAAAGAGAGAAAATGAGAAATCACCTCTCGGGAGGATGACCACACCACAATCTCTTCTCCTCCATTCTTATCGCAGGATTTTGGGCACATACACACATGTGCCCAGCGTGATTTTCAAGCCTCCAGATCTGGGATTGAAACCGTGGTCAGCCATGTGAGAATCCAGTGCCTTGACCGCCACACCACCTCCTAGTTCCTGCTTCTGGCTGTTTTTAGAACTAGTTTCTGAATACACGCCTTCTTCTGTTTACTACCCTGCCGACTCAGGATTAAGTCTCTTAGAAGAAATCTTCTATGCTGTTTGTGTACATAAGCATTTGCAGACCGAATCAGTAAGATGTAAAGATACTTAGGATGATGCTATGTTTGTTGAGACTCAACAATTAGAAATTAGCTTGGGAAGATGTTTTAAAGACTTCGAAGACATGTGAGGTCAATAACTTTTTAAACTTAGTTTCATGACCAAATAATGCAAAATGCCAGTACATTCAAAGATCTATCCCGCTATCAGAAACCAGCATTGGGACCAGTAATGGTTACATCACTGGATTCACGCAGAGTCAACCACAGCTCGATTCTTGGACTCTGAAGCTTAAAACTTACACCCGGTGTGTGTGTGTGTGTGTGTGTGTGTGTGTGTGTGTGTGTGTGTGCCCAAAATCCTGAGAGGAGTCAAGAAGGGACTGCAGCATGGCCAACCCCATTGGAAGTGATTTCTCTCTCTCTGTCTCTCTGGCAAGTGCATGTGCCCTATAATAAAAATCTCTCTAAAGTAATTTTAAAAAAATAAAAGATAAAAAAATTTTAAAAAACCAAGCCAGGTGCCTATGCGTGCATTCCCAAGATCCTGAGAGGAGAATGAAAGAGAAGGAATTGTGGTATAGCCATCTCCCCTGGGGGATGATGTCTCACTTTCTGTCTCTCTGGCGAGTGTACACATCCTGTAACAAAAAAAAAAAAAAATCTATTAAAAAAAGAAAGGAGCCAATCTTTACCACTGCTAAACTGAGAAATATACTGCAGTATCCTTACTGTAATTTCTCCTCTAGTTCTACAACTTTCTTCTGTAATTCCTGATTCTCCTTCTTTGCAGTGTGAGCTGCAATTTCTGTTCTGATTTTAGAAGTGGAAAGTGTTGCCGATTCTTCTTCCAGCTCCTGAACTCTGCTCCTCAAAGAGGTAAGGAGAGAAGATTTCCTGGCATTGTTTTCTTTGTAGCTCTCTATTTCAGCTTTCAACTCTTGGCAGGAGACTTCTTTAGAAAGCATCTTGGATCTGAGGTCTCGAAGCTCACATGGAAAAGAAGTCAAAAGAGGAAAAAGCACTTTAACAACATAATTTTGAAGTATCTGTAAGAAATCCAAAACCATAATCTAAAATTTTACTCTTTTGTTCATGACTCAGTTGATGTTATTTTCTTTTTATTTTCCTTTGCATAGTTTTGTAGCTGTATTATTACCAAATGGAAAGTTAAACCTAACTAATGGACTTCATGTTTTATCTTTTTTCAAAACCAGTCGGGCAGTATCTTAGGTTGATTTAGCCTCACTTGGTGAACATTTGTGATGTGTATTGCAAAAAGCAATAAACTACTTTGCAATGATAACCCATTTTCTAAATCCGTATTATTGCTATTGCTGCTGATAAACAATGACACAAGGAGCTTAAAAGTTACACCATTTATGACTTCATGGCCATAGCTGTTTCCCCAGTAAATACAGACTATTCTATATGTCACTGTGTTTCTCCCTCTTATCTTTAGTATCATGATTGTAGACAGTAAAGAAAAACAATATTCATATTTCTAGGGAAAATAAAGGAAAAAAGGAAAATCTTTTTCTAAGAATTATTTTTATTGAACTGTATTTATTTATTTATTTTAATTTGACCAGAAAGGGACAGAGTGAGT
>NW_006159444.1:5201611-5224260 GCF_000334495.1 Tupaia belangeri chinensis
GAATTTATAACATAAAATAACCTGGACTTTTCCAGCCCAGCATTGTAATCAGTAGAGATTGCAAAAGAGCAACCACAACCAGAGGATTACCTTGAGAAAGACTTTGAAGGAACAAAAAGAGACTGATCTTTGCTAGCAGATGCTATATCACAGAATACTAGGGCAGGGCTGAATTGAGAAGGTTTATGTGTGACTAGTGTGCTGGGCATTTGCTTTTCAACAATTTGAGTAGTTGACATGTAAATATTTTCTCAAAAGTATTTAAAACCATACTGTTTCTGTTGTTATAGAGTCACAAACAAAATTATACAAAATTATAAGAAATATTTTGAATATTATCTTTAAAATTCAGTATTTTGAAATTTTGAAAGTTGTTTATTAACTGTCAAGAACTATAGAGCATGAGCAAAAATGTTTTGATTTGTAAAGTAAATGTGGAAAAATGCAAAAATAAACAAATAAGTGAAAAATAAATAAATGGGAAAAATAAAATAGTAGAAATCTTTGTCTTTGTTGAGCTTATATTCTAATTGGAAAGATAGACAATAATCAAAATATTAATATATGTGAAACATATGGGAAATACTCAGAATTTAAATATTTTTCTTTCTTTTTTTGTGATGGAGTGTGCCAATACACATGTGAGGGGCTGGGGGAGAGAAGCACTCTCCATAGGGAACAGTCATGCCACAATCCCCTCCTCCAGTCCTCCAGCTCTTTTGGAGGATCCCGGACTCTCACACATGTGCCTGGTGTGTTTCAGGTAGACTAAGCCAGGGAATCCAACCACGGTCACCACATGGGATCTGGCTTTACTTGAGAGCAGTGCATTAGCACTCCACAGTGCAACCCCAATTTAGATTTATTCTGAATATTTCTATAATGAGATGTGCCAAATCAGACACAGAGTATAAAAGAGAAAGAATCAAGAATGATACTAAGACTTTTGACCTGATAGATAATAAGAATGGAATCATTAATTGAGATGGGGAGAAGTACAGGAAGATTTTGTGAGAGCACCAGAAGCTTGTTTTGTACATGATAAGTATGAGGTGCCTGTTGTACATCCAGGTGGAAATTTCTGGTGGGTAGTAAGATATGAGGGTCTTGAGTTCTGGGAAGAGATCCAGGCTAAATATAGAAATGTGGGAGTCGCCAGCATCTAGATCATACATAAGGCCATGAGATGAAATGAGATCACCAAGAAAGTAAATTTAGAGAGAAATAAGACGAGATTGGAGGACTAGACCCTGAGGCACCCCAACATTTGGAAGTCAAGGAGATGAGGAGGAACAGCAACGATAAAGCTAGAACTTCTTTCTTTAGCTACAACAGTAAAAGAATCAGCTAGAAAGTAAAATTAAAAACCAGTCAAATGTAAGGCCCTGGAGATGAAGAAAAGAAAATGGTTCAAGGAAGAGTTCAGTTGTGAATGATGCTGCCGGTAAGTCAAGAAAGATTAAGACTGACCATTGACTTGCAATGTGCGCTCACTGGTGACCTTAGTGAGTGGTTTCAGTGGAGCGGATTCAAGAAAGGAGAGAAAGAAATTGGAGACAATGACGACAACAAACACCAAAGGATTTCTGCAGCAGTTGGAAGGAGAGAAAGAGGACAGGGCCCGGAAGTGTTGAGCTCTATTTTCAAACATGAAATAAGTCAAATAAATATCAAGTAGGTTATTAATGAAGTTATTTAAATTATATGTAGAGGTTATAAAAAATAGTTTAGGAACAAGTGGTTCCCAATTTTGTCTTAACAATCAAGTCTTCTCAGAAGTAAGTGTAGAAAACATAGATTTCAAGAGTTCTCTGCATAAACTGGCAGTAAAACCTAGGGAGAGCCTCTCCTCATGATGCAGACAATAACCTATGGATCTGCAGTGCTGGAAGCCATAGGGCGGATCACAGGTTTGGATTCCGAATCAGCCTGAAACACAGCAGCCATGTGTGTCCAAGATCCAGACTAGCTAGAGGACTGAGGGAAGAAGATCCTGCCAGGACAAGACCCTTGGGGAGTCCCTCTCTTACTCACTTACTCTCTCTTACTCTTGCTCTCATTCATAAAATTAATATAATAACTATAATTTTTTAATTTTAAAAATAAAATCTGATGAGGAATCTTCAAAGTGGTCTGACTTCTGAATATTTTTTATTATTTTATTTATTTATTTATTTATTTTAGGCTTTTGCCGTAGGACATGTGTGTTCCCCAGAGAAAGAGAGAAAATGAGAAATCACCTCTCGGGAGGATGACCACACCACAATCTCTTCTCCTCCATTCTTATCGCAGGATTTTGGGCACATACACACATGTGCCCAGCGTGATTTTCAAGCCTCCAGATCTGGGATTGAAACCGTGGTCAGCCATGTGAGAATCCAGTGCCTTGACCGCCACACCACCTCCTAGTTCCTGCTTCTGGCTGTTTTTAGAACTAGTTTCTGAATACACGCCTTCTTCTGTTTACTACCCTGCCGACTCAGGATTAAGTCTCTTAGAAGAAATCTTCTATGCTGTTTGTGTACAT
Source organism: Tupaia belangeri chinensis (assembly GCF_000334495.1). Lineage (NCBI taxonomy): Eukaryota > Metazoa > Chordata > Mammalia > Scandentia > Tupaiidae > Tupaia > Tupaia belangeri. Next base: position 5,204,139 of record NW_006159444.1, read on the forward strand.
AAGCATTTGCAGACCGAATCAGTAAGATGTAAAGATACTTAGGATGATGCTATGTTTGTTGAGACTCAACAATTAGAAATTAGCTTGGGAAGATGTTTTAAAGACTTCGAAGACATGTGAGGTCAATAACTTTTTAAACTTAGTTTCATGACCAAATAATGCAAAATGCCAGTACATTCAAAGATCTATCCCGCTATCAGAAACCAGCATTGGGACCAGTAATGGTTACATCACTGGATTCACGCAGAGTCAACCACAGCTCGATTCTTGGACTCTGAAGCTTAAAACTTACACCCGGTGTGTGTGTGTGTGTGTGTGTGTGTGTGTGTGTGTGTGTGTGCCCAAAATCCTGAGAGGAGTCAAGAAGGGACTGCAGCATGGCCAACCCCATTGGAAGTGATTTCTCTCTCTCTGTCTCTCTGGCAAGTGCATGTGCCCTATAATAAAAATCTCTCTAAAGTAATTTTAAAAAAATAAAAGATAAAAAAATTTTAAAAAACCAAGCCAGGTGCCTATGCGTGCATTCCCAAGATCCTGAGAGGAGAATGAAAGAGAAGGAATTGTGGTATAGCCATCTCCCCTGGGGGATGATGTCTCACTTTCTGTCTCTCTGGCGAGTGTACACATCCTGTAACAAAAAAAAAAAAAATCTATTAAAAAAAGAAAGGAGCCAATCTTTACCACTGCTAAACTGAGAAATATACTGCAGTATCCTTACTGTAATTTCTCCTCTAGTTCTACAACTTTCTTCTGTAATTCCTGATTCTCCTTCTTTGCAGTGTGAGCTGCAATTTCTGTTCTGATTTTAGAAGTGGAAAGTGTTGCCGATTCTTCTTCCAGCTCCTGAACTCTGCTCCTCAAAGAGGTAAGGAGAGAAGATTTCCTGGCATTGTTTTCTTTGTAGCTCTCTATTTCAGCTTTCAACTCTTGGCAGGAGACTTCTTTAGAAAGCATCTTGGATCTGAGGTCTCGAAGCTCACATGGAAAAGAAGTCAAAAGAGGAAAAAGCACTTTAACAACATAATTTTGAAGTATCTGTAAGAAATCCAAAACCATAATCTAAAATTTTACTCTTTTGTTCATGACTCAGTTGATGTTATTTTCTTTTTATTTTCCTTTGCATAGTTTTGTAGCTGTATTATTACCAAATGGAAAGTTAAACCTAACTAATGGACTTCATGTTTTATCTTTTTTCAAAACCAGTCGGGCAGTATCTTAGGTTGATTTAGCCTCACTTGGTGAACATTTGTGATGTGTATTGCAAAAAGCAATAAACTACTTTGCAATGATAACCCATTTTCTAAATCCGTATTATTGCTATTGCTGCTGATAAACAATGACACAAGGAGCTTAAAAGTTACACCATTTATGACTTCATGGCCATAGCTGTTTCCCCAGTAAATACAGACTATTCTATATGTCACTGTGTTTCTCCCTCTTATCTTTAGTATCATGATTGTAGACAGTAAAGAAAAACAATATTCATATTTCTAGGGAAAATAAAGGAAAAAAGGAAAATCTTTTTCTAAGAATTATTTTTATTGAACTGTATTTATTTATTTATTTTAATTTGACCAGAAAGGGACAGAGTGAGTGAGAGAGCAAGAGAGAAAGAGAAGGAAAATGAGAAAGCAAGCTACCAGGTCTGGGACTTGAACCATGGTCAGCCATGTGAGAGTCCAGCATCCTTAGCCACCACGCCACCTGCAGGCCCCAAGGAAAAGCACTTTGAAGTTGATCTACTTTCTCTTTTATATGAGAGCATATTCATGCATGGAAGAGCAAGAGGCATCCTTGACGAGGTGTCATCATGGCATAATCCTTTTCCCTGCCCTCCAGCTAGTCAGCCTCTCAGGCACATGTGCCCACAGTGTTTCAGGTCAACTTGGGATCCAGATTCATGCTCAGCCATGGTTGGTACACTACCACTTATGTCATCCAGGCCTGGCCTCCTTATAGGACGTGCACAAGGGAAATACTGTAACTTTTATGAATTCTGTGGCATCAAAATGTATGTGTCCTATTAAGACATCAATTCTCCTCTATGAAAAAACTTTATGAATACATGTACTACTTTGGAACTGTGAGTTCCAAACATTCATTCATGCACACAAATTATTAAATCATCTTCGAGTAGGGTCCTGGCAGCTTTAGTGAGAACACTATTGCGTCGTTGGAAAAGTTGTGACATGTTTTCCTATGTTTTTCTACACAAAAATGAGACATGACTTTTCTGATGACCCAATAGGTACCTCACAGGCCAACCAAGGATCCCCAGGGCCACAGGCTACAAGCAGAATGAGTCTAGGGAGACTCAGAAACTCCACTATGGACTTGATCTAGCCCTGAGGGTAGATGGATCCCACCTATCTTCCTAGAATCTCCCCAGCCAATCAGAGCTGCCATAGGAAAGGAATTCAGAATTCCCTTCTAATAGTTCTGGATTGCAAGTAACCTATGTTAACCCAAGAGATGCTGAAAGTTCTCCAAGGCCAGGGCAGCTTTAACACAAAGTTCCTGAGGTGTCCCCGAGCTCTCAAGGCTCCAGAGCTCCTCTGAGACCTAGATTCCAGGCCACACCGGCTCGCTTACAACATGGCAAAGGCATAACCTTCAGGAGTTCTAGGGGACAGTACACAGTAAGAGATGAGGCATAAACTTTGCCAAAGGTTTAAATCTGTATCCTACCATCCTATTTCTAGTCGCCTCTACACTCGGCTTCACTCTGTAAGAAATGGAATGGCCTTTCATTAGTGATGAGGCTGCATGGTCTCACCTCGGACTGAGCACTTTCAAGTTTGACCAGAGTCGCTGCAAGTTCACTTCGAGCATCTTCAGCCACATTCCGATAGTGGTTTAACTGCTCCTGAGTGACCGGGACTTCCAAAAGATGATTGTAGGTCGTGGTTTCCTGGTAGAGTTTCGCCCAAGACAAAATATAAAGAAGAATGTTAGTGTGTGTGTGTGTGTGTGTGTGTGTGTGTGTGTGTGTCTGAGTGCGTGCGCACGCACGCACAGCTGCTCTAAGAAAGATTAGACAGACATAGCTTGTATTCCAAATGTGTCAAAAATGCTACCCAGAGAAGTGCTGTGTTCAGATCATTTTGTTCTCATTCTCAAGTTCAAAGGGAGGAAGGATGCAGCCCAGGAACAAAAATGATAGAGAGTTGGCATTTATGAATTGGCCTTTGCCACTTTAGAATTCCCTTCCACCAAATGCAAATGGTATTTGACCTCCTTTCAGAAACTATAGGGTCATCGGATTTGTCAGAAAAGAAGCAACACTACAGTCTGTATAGCTAGAAGGCAATTGTCATTGTCCTTCTGTTTCCAGGCCACAAAGATAATCACTTATCTCCTGTCTGTTGAACTAAGTGTCTCATTTATCAAAGAGATCATGTGATGTAAATGTAAAATGCTTCTTCATGGGGTCAGCATGGTGTAATAGTTAAGGTGCTGGACTCCCACATGGCTAATCATGGTTCAAGTCCCAGATCCAGTGGTTTGAACCTCATAGCAGGTGCATGTGCATGCGTATCCAAAATCCCAGAATGGAAAAGAAGGGATTGCGACATGGCTATCTCCCATCATGGGAGATATCTCACCTTCCTTCTCACTGTCTCTGTCTCTCTGGAGAGTGCATGTGTCCTGTAGCAAAAACCTTAAAAAAATTTATAACTATTCATTATGCCTCTTATTCTCAATCTCATAACTTCTCTCAGGGTCATGAAGGTGACTCAAATGAATGCATGAGATTAGGTTTAGGATGGTGGTGCATGGATGGTCCCTATGCCCCTGCCCATCTAGCAGGAAGAGCTCTCAGCCCCACCGAGGGCTGCTGTTGCACAAATAAGGACCCTAGTCTGACCAAATCATTCCAATTTGTCATGACACATGCTATAGATCCGGACTCTTTAAAGTGAACATTCTATTTTTTGCAGCACAACAACCGACTTAAATGTTTAATAAAGAAACACATGTGAACCAAATAAACGCAGTCACAGAATAGATCTGATGGATTTGGCCTGTGGGTTTTTCAGTCTGCAAGTTCTGGTCCTGTTCTGTCCTGGTCAGGTCATATCCCTGCTTCCTTAAAGAATTAGGTAAGAAAAAAAAAGAAAAAGAAAAAAAAAAAGAATTATGTTAGCTTAGTCAGATCCTGATGCCCAAGTCTATGAAGTTCCAGGCCTCTGGGAAAGACATACAGGGAAGCCATTCATTTTTGAAGGAATATGAAAGAAGTCACATAAAGGAAGATTTCCTGTAATAGCTCAGTGGCCTCAGGGGACACACCAGAAAAACCTGTTTACGACTGCCCAAGACTACCCAACTGCCAGGACCTACTGTTTGATATGCTCATGAACGCGAGTTACCTTAAAGCCCTGAACTGTGCACGTTGTCATGACTGATGTGTTTCAGTCTACAGAAATGTCAAACAAAAGCTTCAGGGCACTTAGTAACAGCCATTGTTTGCCAATCACAACACAACCAAGAAGATGGTAGACACGTGCTCCTGGGAGATCATGAAAAGTTTACCTGACTCTCTAACTGAAGAGCCACCTCCAGTTCGAGCTCACTCGGTATTTAGAAGGCTCTCCATAAGCCTAACCACAGCCGGATTTTCTAAATGAGCCATGTGAGGACACAAGTTACTTATAACTGACTTGAACCATGGTATGTCCACCACCCCATTTTATAACTCTTATCAAGGCTCTAAGTTCTCCAATAGCTATGATTATTTCTTTCAATGACTAACATCCTTTTTTTTTTTAAAGGAAATAGTATAGTCATATCATTATGTCGTATTTCCTTCATATAAAAAAAAATCATGTCCACGAATGTAATATTAAGAGCCGGACAAGATAGTTGAGCACTGTCCTGCATTAACTGGTGGCGTAGTGGTTAAGGCAGCTGGAGCCCACACGGCCAACTACACAGTTTGAGTCCTGGACACTGTGGCTTGAAAAACATGCTGAAAAGCATGCGCCTATGTGTGCATGCCCAAACTCCCAAGAAGAGAGTGGAGGAAAAGGGATTGTGGTGTGGCCATCCACCTGGAGGGTGATTTCTCACTTTCTCTCTCTCTCTCTTTCTCTCACTTTCTCCAGCGAGCACACACGTCCCATAGCAAAATGAAACAATAATAATAATAATAATAATAATGAAATGGTCCCTCATTTTAGGAGAGTATAGTCTAATGCAGAACAATATCAAAAACATTAGCATCTTGGGAACCAGCAGTTAGCGTAATGGCTATGTCGCTGGACTCCCACATAGTCGACCGCGGTTCGCGTCCCGGACCTGGTGGCTTAAACCTCACGCCGGGCGCGTGTGCATGCGTGCCCAAGATCCCGAGAGGAGAATGGAGGAGAAGGGATTGCTGCGTGACTATCCCCCCTGGGGAGTGATTTCTCGCTTTCTGTCTCTATGTCTCTCTCTGTCTGTCTGGTGAGCGCCCGCGCCCTACAGTGAAAATCTCTCCAAAAACAAAAAAACATTAGCATCTTCAAATTGTTCATGAGTGAAAGAAACTGTGTATGAAGATATCATTACCTTGACACTGTTTTGGAATTTCAGTCATTGTGTCAAAAGGGAGTTTGTTTCTCATATTCTTTGTGTTTGTGACTAATTACCAGAAACTGTAGTAGTACCCAGGTAGATTTTCAAACGGAACAGCCCTTTGGTGACTTATAAGCAACAAAAAAAATTCTAATTAAAAACCTCTCTTAGGACCAGCCTGCGGTATAGTACTTAAGGAGCTGGATTCTGCATGACTGACTGCATGGTTTGAGTCCCAGGCCCAGTGGCTTGAGAAACACACCAAGTGCATGTGCACACTTATCCAAAATCCCCAAAGGAGAAATGGAGAAGAAGGGCTTGAAATGTGACTATTCTTCAGGGCCGATGCTGTCTCACTTTTCTTCTCCCTCTTTCTCTCTCTGTCTCTCTCTAGTGAATGTACAAGTCCAGTGGCAAACATTAGAAAAAAAAAAATTTAATTGTCATTTTGTAAAACTGATAGCAATAATTAAAACCATATGATACTCATGCAGGAGATCAACAGAGAGGCCTACAAAAATCCCAGGAACAGTCATTAGCCTCTAATCATCAAAACAATTCAGTGTATGGAAAAACAGGCTTCACAAACAGTGGAGGGAGAAAATATTAGTCAACAAAGAGTGACACTATTAAAAAAAGAAGAAGAATGAAGAAATATTGGAGCCTACTACACATTATAAATCACGATAAATTTAAGGTAGACTTACAGTACTATATATTAAAATTTGAAATCATAGAAAGTACTAAAAATGAACTTTTATTTTATCAGGAGAAAGATTTGGTCTTCGTTTTTTCAGGATGCTATAATAAACCATCATAAATTGGGTGACTTAAAAATAATGGAAGTTTCTCGCAGTTCTGGAGGCTGTGAAATCCAAGATCGAGGTGCTGGCAGGTCAGTATCTGTGAGGGCCTGCTTCCTCAGAGACACAACCTTCCTGCTGTACCCTCACACAGCACACTGTGCAGGGAGAGATTCTTGGCTTTTTTATAAGGGTACTCATCCCATTCATGAAGGCTCCACCCTCAGCACCTAATCACCACCCAAAACCCCACCTCCTAAAACCATCATATAGGGTATTAGAATTTCAACGTAAGAATTGGGGGGGCACACAGTCGGATCATAGCAGCCTAAGAATAAAAGAAATGGAAAAACATCAAAAGAGAAAAGTATAAATGATAGCAAGTTTTAAAACTTTCATGCATCAAAATTATGTAAAGACAATTCAAAGTAAAAGGTCAACCTGGAAAAATATGTTCAGAAATAATATATAGAGTAAAAACTTTAATATGCAAAGAGCCTATTCGAACCAATGAAAGAAACCAATGACCTAAGAGAAAAATTCTGTAGAGGAATTAACAATTATCAGGATTTTACATGGCTAATAAAATCAGAAATGTCTCATCTCAGGACCAGGAGATGGCCTAATGGTTATGTCACTGGACTCCCACGTAATCAATCATGGTTCAAATATTGGACCCAGCTGAGAGGAGAATGGAGGAGAAGGGATTGTGGCATGGCCTCCTGGGGATGATTTCTCACTTTCTGTCTCTTCATCTCCCTCTGTCTCTCCAGAGAGCACACATGCCATAGAGCAAAGATCTCTTAAAAAAAAAAAAAGGAAAAAAAGTCTCATCTCACTAGTTATCAATCAAATACAGATTATAAAATCATTGAAATATTATTTCTAACATTTAAGAATACAACATTTTAAATATACTTAATAATTAAGTATATTAAGAGTTCTATAAGGAAGCACTTAAAGAAAGATAAAATTTATGGTACAAAATTTCCACAAAGGAATTTAGCAATACATATCAATGAATTTTTGTTGTTCTTGTTGTTGTTCACAGGTAGCATGTGCTTATCAGAGAAAGAGAGAAAAGGTGAAAGTACCCCCAGTGGGGTGTGCTCACACTGCAATCCTTTCTCCTCCATTTCTCCCCCTGTTGGGATTTGGGGCATGCTCCTACATGCAGTCAGCATGTTTTCTGAGCAGCCTGGTTGGAATTTGAACTTTGAGGTTGGCCATGTGGGATCCAGCTCCCTTGCCCACCAGGCCATGGCACCAGCTTGATGCATTTTTTTCCAAGTTTAATTTATGTATTTGATGAGCGACAGACAGAAAGAAGTCAGAAATACAGCACTCCTGGTGGGGTCTTGATGCCACCATAACCCCCAGCCTGAGCCCGCTGTAGCTCATGGGCATATGTATGCCGGCACATTCAGGAATGTCTCTGGACATGAACCAGTAACCTTCCCAGTGGGTCTGCCTTACAGAGCATCACTTTTACCACAGCACTATTATCCAGACTCTCAATGGTGTGGCCATTCCCCAGAGGGGTGATTTCTCACTTACTCTCTCTCTTTCTCTCTCTGGCAAATACATGCACTCTGTGGCAACCTCCCTCAAAAAAAAAAAAAAAAAAAGGGTTATAAACAGCAAAGTAAATAAGATGCTCAACGACCCAAGCCAGCCCCTTCCCTTTACCAAGTGGTTAAGAGAGCTGGATCCCACATGGCCAACCAAGTGATTAGAATCCCAGCCCCAGCAGCTTGAAAAACACACTGAGCAACTGTGCATGCATACCTGAAACCCCAGCAGGACTGAGAAATGGAGAAGGGATAGCAGCATAACCACGCTCCATGGAAGCTGCTTTCTCCCATTCGCTTTCTCGCCATCTCTTTCTCTCTGTGTCTCTCTCCGGTGAGTACCCACACCCTCTGACTATTAGAAAAAAGAAAATATGCTCAATCTCTCTAATAATCAGAGAAATACAGAAGAAAACAAAGTCACACCCTTTCATATTTTTAAAAACAAGAGGTTTGATAATATCAAGCATTGTCAAAGGATAAGGAAAGGGTTAGTTTCGTATGTAACTGCCAAGACTGTAAAATGGCTGAACCCTTTGGATGCCCTACCAACTTACTAGTGTCTACTCAAAATTTAAAGGCATACTGCAGAATTCTAGGCAACAGGTACAATGAAGTAGATCTGTATATTGGGATGTAATAATATCACTAAGATATGGAAAAAAATAAAGTATAAATAAGTTCGATAAATCTATAGTCTGATATTTATTTTCATAAAACACACACAGGAGGAAGGAGTATTACGTATTTTCTATAAATATATTTAGACATTAAAAAAAAAAAAAGGAAAAGGCCTGACAGAATACACACCATCTAATGACAATGTTTACTTTGGAGGTGACTCTTGAATTAGAGCTGAAGAGAGTGGAAGCAAAGGTTCCATTTTTTTCAAGAATGATGTATCTATGCATTATCAATGTGACTAAATATAACTTAAAGAAAAGCTGGGGCAAGAAGATGGTGTAGGGATTACATCACTGGGCTCCCATATGGCTGACTGTGGTTCATTCAAGTCCTGGACCTGGTGGCTTGAAACTCATACCAAGCGTGTGTGCATATGTGCCCAAGAACCCAGGAGGAGAATGGAGGAGAAGGGATTACAACATGTTCATTCCCCTTGGGGGGGGGGGTGATTTCTCATGTTCCCTCTTTCACGTTCTCTCTCTCTCTCTCTCTCTCTCTCTCTCTCTCTCTCCTCAGCAAGTACACATACCCTAAGGCAAAAAAGAAAAGCAAAGAAAAATATGGGAAAGAAATGCTAATTGAAGTATCTTTTGGTTTTAGGACAGGTTTTATTTTCTTCTTTATTGTATGTTTCTATAATTACAAATCATTTACTATGACCATGTTCCTCTCATAATCACAATAATGATCCCTCTTACATTAAAAAGAGAGAGAGCCAAGAATAGGAAAAAAAAATGACCAACCCTGCTATGCCATGCCTTTCTGAAGAAGATGACAAAGAAACAACTGTAGATACCATGGACCGGAACAGATGTAACAGCTGACATTTCAAGGGACTGCTCTCTTAACTGAGCCCTCCTGCAGTTTGTACAATTTTTAAAAAATTCTTCGACTTTTCCTGTAAGTATTAAACAATCTTCATTTAGGAAATTATTTTATCCTATTCAAAATAGCAAGATTAAAAACCTCCCATTTGTCATCACATGAGGACAATCTGAGTTATTAGATATCTTTCAGCTAACCCATGAAGCAATTTTGTATTAATTTTAGAAAACCAGCTACATATTATTTGATTCTGCTACTGATATTACTATGATAACGATTGAAATTGCCTCACAGGGTGGCTCACCATCTTTTTAGAATAAAGGATGGTTTCAAAGCTCAATGGCACAAAGCAAAGAGAAGCTTTATTCATAATTTAGTACACAATGTGCCCAATTATCTGACCTGAGCACAATGTCTTGGGCCAGTCTTGCTACTGTGGTATTTAGCTGTCTTATTATCCTGTGGCCAAAAAAGAAAAAAAAGAAAAGAAAGAAAGAAAGAAAAAGAAAAAAGAAGAAGAAGAAAATCTGACACACAAAAGCTCCTAATTCCATTCTACTCTCATCTTTCTGACCATAACCAATTTCCCGTTCATTCCAGCATTTTTTCCATACTGCAGCACACAGGCACATGGCCACACTCTTCTATTATGGAATGTTTCTTTATACATGTCTCTCTCTCCCTCTCTCTCTCCCCAGCCCTACCTCACGCTTCCAGGGTTACCCTGCTACCACGCTCTTCAATATTCTCCAACTTCCTCTTGCCTACTGAATTTTCTCCTCTAATTCACGGTGCATAAATTAAGCCCTGCAAGCTGTATTACCCAACCTAATTACTCCTCCAGTCAATTTTGACCCCCCACCATCTCCTCTCCCTACTTGGAAGGACCGCCCAGTTTTCTTTCTTCTCCCTTCCACACCAGCTTTGGATGCTCACTAGTGCCTGCAGGGGAAAGTGTGAAGGGTCAGAATCCAGGAAATAAATCTGAGCAGCTCCACCTTAGTAGCTGTGGAGAAAGTTTTGGAAATGGACATTTCTGTGTAAGAGAAAGTATTGTGAAAAAGCAAATCACATGGGACCAGTGGGTGGTGTGGTGGTTAAGGTGATGTACACTCCCACATGGCCGACCAGGGTTCGAATCCTGGACCTGGTGGCTTGCTTTCTCACTTCCTCTCTCTCTCACTCTCACCCTCTGTCTCTCTCTGGTCGAATAAAAAAAATCAATGAATGAATAAATTAAAAATAAATAGTTATTTTTTTAAAAAAAGCAAATCACATTATTTTTACATTATTTTCCCATTCCCTTTCTCTTGGTCATCACTCTTATTCATTTAAAAGCTCTTTGAATTCACCATCCCTACTGAAAAGGATGCAGTACTCCAGTGGTTTTTTGTTTTGTTTTGATAGCACACACATGAGACAGATTGAGAGAGAAACCACCCTCGACAGAGTCTCATCACACCACAACCCTCTTTCCCCAGCCCTCTAGCTTCTTAGGATCCTGGCAAAGGCACCTGGTGTGCTTTCAAGCTGACTTGGGGATTCAAACCCACTCTCAGGTGTATGGTTTCTAGCCTGCAGGGCACTGTGTTCCTGTTGCCCCAGAGTGGTTGGGCCCAAACTATTCTTAATATGAGTGCTTTACTAAAAGAAATTGAGTCTTGCCCCAGCCTCTGTGGCACAGCCGGTAGCCTACCAAACTGCAGTGCTGGGAGCCACAGGCCAGCCTGGTTCAGATCCCTGGTCTATTTCCTTTTTTTTTTTTTTTTTTTACATTTTTGCCACAGGGCACATGCCCTCATCACAGAGAGACAGAGAGGAAAATGAGAAATCACCCCCCAGGAAGGATGGCCATGCCATAATCCCTTCCCCTCCATTCTTTTCTCAGGATTGTGGGCATGCACACTCGCACCAGCATTTTTTTCAAGCCACCAGGTCCGGGACTCCAACCACGGAGTTGACCATACGGAATCTAGTGCCTTAACCACCATGCTACCTGCTGGCTCCAGGTCTATTTCTTGTACAATGTCAAAACAAGAAAAAAAAAATAGAAAGAACACAAATGGCAATAAATAAAAACTAAAGAAGGGGAAAATAAGAAGAAACGAGAGCGTGCCATACACATGTTGTCCATCCACTTGCCAGGGTGACCTCAGTTTGACTTGGCTCTCCCAAGCAGATAAACATGACTCGCACAACTCATTAAGACCATGGGATAAGGCAAACAAGTCACTCAGTAACAGCAGACTGTTCACTACAAGAAATCACGACCGATTCAAAACCCACAAAACAATCTAACGGCAGAATGCCAGGCCCTCATTTAGTAAAAGTACTTTTTTTTCTTTACTCATACTAGAGCACATGTGTGTGTGTGCATGAGAGAACTAGTGAGAGAAAGAGGGAAGAGAACCCGCCACAGGGTCTGGTTATATCCCGATCCCCTTCCTTCAGTCCCTCACTCTGTGGGACCCCAGGCACTGTGCGTGTGACTGGCAGGCTTTAAGCTGACTGGACCTGGGATTTGAACCACAGTCACTCTGTGGGATCCAGTTTCTCAGCAACACATTACTACTGCACCACGGAGATGGTCCTAATACAAGCACTTGCCCAACAGTCAAAATATTGTAGTCTGAGGCCGGCCTACGGCGCGCGGTGGTTAAAGTGGCTGGATCTCAGGTGGCTGACTGCAAAGTTCAAGTCCCAGACCTGGTGGTGCCCAAAATATCAAAGGGAGGGAGAGAGGGAGATGAGATTGTGGCATTACCATGCCCCATGGGAGTTATTTCTTGTGTACTCTCTCTCTCTGTCTGGGTTTCTCTCTTTTTCTTTTTTACATTAATTTAGTTAATACTAGACACAAAATTTCCAAGCCTTGTTGCTCAGATATTAAGAGTACATTCCTGGGACCAGCACTTAGCGTAATGGCTATGTCGCTAGACTGCCATGTAGTCGACTGCAATTCGAGTCCCGGACCCAGTGGCTTAAACTCACGCCGGGCGTGTGTGCGTGTGTGTCCAAGATCCCAAGAGGAGAATGGAGGAGAAGGGATTGCAGTGTGGCCATGCCCCCGGGGAGTGATTTCTTGCTTTCTGTCTCTCTGTCTTTCTGGCAAGCACACATGCCCTATAGCAAAAACCTCTAAAAAAGAAAAAAAGAGTACATTCCTCAGGCCAGCAGGTGATGTCATTGTTAAGGGACTGAATCCCACATGGCCAACTCCACAGTGTGAGTCTCAGACCTGGCAGGTTTAAAATGACCCCAGGCACACATATATACATTCCAAAACCCCAAGTGGAGAATGGAAGAGAAAGGATTGTGGTGTGACCATCTCCCGGGATGATTTCTCATTTTCCCCCCCTCTCTCTCTCTGCCTCTATAAGTCTTTCTTCAGGGAGCACATGGGCTCTATGGCAAAAATCTAAAAAAAAAAAAAAGAGTGCATTCCTAATCAACTTCATCCAACTTCCTGCTAAGACCAGTGAAATATGATCTGTTAGGTGAGTCTGGAAATCTCACATATCCAACACCAATTTACAGTCTCTCAAAAGTCATATAGACTTGCAACTAATAGTTGGTGTAATGGCTATGTCGTTGGACTCCCAAGTAGTCAACTGCAGTTCGAGTCCCAGACCTGGTGGCTTAAACTCACACTGGGTGTGTGTGCGTGCTTGCCCAAAATTCCAAGAGGAGAATGGAGGAGAAGGGATTGTGGTGTGGCTATCTCCCCTGGGGGCTGGTTTCTTGCTTTTTGTCACTCTGTCTTTCTGGTGCGTGCACATGCCCTATAGCAAAAACCTCTCCAAAAAAAAAAAAGTCATATAGCCTAAGCTGATGTAATAAATTTAAGCCATTTTAGCATTAAAATTAAAAATGGCTCTGCCAAAGCTTTGTGCAAAAATAACTCTGGCTGATAGAATAGCCCACCCAGGATCCTCCTTCCATGCCCTCCACGGTGCTAATCTAACTTTGGCTGCCAGAGTAATCACTCTGAAAGGTGGCCCTGATCAGCCCCTCCCCACCTACAAAAGTGCCGACATAGACAAGGTGAAGAATCAACTTCCTAAGGAGTGGTAAACTCTTTTCAGGGTTTCTGCTCCCATGCCCAGCATCTAGCCTAACCTCCAGTCACGTGGACAACTACATTTGTCTAGACACGCCAGGTGGCTTCTGAACAGTGGCTAGAAAAGAGACTCATGGGTTTGAATCAGGGTGTTCAGGAGTTTCCTTCCCCGCCTCCTGCTCCACTTGACAAAACTTGGGGCCCGATTCGAGAGTTGGAAATGGCTTTTGTGTGAAACTCGTAGGACTCCCGGGCAAGCTTTCTTTTTATTCCAGGTCCCACTTTTGCCCCATCCTCATCTTGCTTTATCTTGGTTCACCTTTCTCTGATTATCTAATCAGTGAAAACAGAAAGAATGCCACCCACATTCCTTCCAGAGACAACACTTACATTTACTTCTTGGTAGCCTTTTTTTCTATATATATATATGTCATGTGCTCTTTTAAAAACATAATTGAGGGGCCAGCAAGTGGTATGGTGGTTAAGGCACTGGATTCCCAATAGCCAACCACAGTTCAAGTCCTGGACAGAGTAGCTTGAAAATCACTATAAATAAATATTTAAAATATAATAATTGAAATCATACTATAATTACAATTTGGTATCTCATATTCTTCACTTAATATTTTCCCAAGCATTTTTTAAGAAGTTTTTGCAGTCACCGGAGAGAGAGAGAGAGACAGAGACAGTAAGATGCAAAGTGAGAAATCACCCCCCCTCGGGGGGGGATGGTCATACTGCAATCCCTTCTCCTCCATTCTCCTCCTGGGATCTTAGGCACACATGCACATGCACCCATTGTGAGTTTCAAGTCACTGGGTATGAGACTCGAACCACAGTCAGCCATGTGGGAGCCTAGCAATGTAACTGCTACACCATCAGCTGGCCCCTCCCAAGCGTTCTTCTAAAATGTTAACAGCTGAATAATATCTCACATAAAGCTAGGCTTCAATGTGACTGTTCTCTCACTATTGGACATGTAGTTCTCTTTCCAACTTCTCACTATTATAAATCTGTTAGAATTTCTCATTGTTTTCTGGGGATAAAGTTCTAGGAAAGAAACAATTAGGTAAAAGGGAATACAAATTTTAGGGGTTTCAGTACATATAGCACATAAAGTAGCATCAGCTTTTACTCCCATCAGTAATTTATTATAAGCTTCATGGTATTAAAGACCACTTCTTAATCAGTCCCTTCTCATTATTTCTATATCCCTTTGAAGAAGCATGTATTATAAGACCTATCAGGTGACTAGTAACATTAGTTATTATTAAGAACTTGATATATACAGATACAACATAAGCACTTTATCTGCTGGCTGGAAAGACAGAGAGAGAAAGTGAGAAATCACCCCCTGTGGGGGAAGGCCATGCCACAATACCTTCTCCTCCATTCTTCTCCTGGGATTCTGGGCATGTATTCACATGCACCCTGCATGTTTCAAGCCTCCAGATCTGGGAAGAACCCTGGTCATCCATGTGGGAGTCCAGTGCCTTAACCACTGCGCCACCTACTGCCCCCTCCATTCTTTTCCTATAAGGCACATGTGCTGGCTGGAGAGACAGAGAGAGAAGGGGAAAGTGAGAAAACATTCCCCAGGTTGATGGTCACACCACAATCCCTTCTCCTTTGTTCTCACAAAATGTTAGGCACACACAGGTCCTGAGTGATTTTCAAGCCTCTGGGTCCAGGACTTCAGCTGCATAGTTGGCCATGTGGGATCGGGTGGCCTTAATCACTACCTGTCGGCTGGCCCAACGAAAGCACCTTTTTTATGTTACTACATTGAATCTTTATGATTCCCACAAAGGACAAGGAACTCACACTTGCCCAGTGACCTGCAGCAGAACCTGCATGCACAGAGAGTCTCTCTCTTTCTAACCCTATTTGGAAGATGCACTCTGCTTTCTTCAAGTTCATAAATCTTGAAGGCTGGATTGAGTCCATTTTGAAGCTTCTAATTTACTTTCATATAAAATTCTGTGATGTTTTTTTTAAAAAATCTGTTCAAGGGCTTAAAAACAATTTGTTCAGGGGCTGGCTCCGTGACATAGCAGTAATGCACTGCTCAAGGGAAGCTGGGCCCCATCCACCCCTGTTGCTTGACCCCCTGGCCCAGTCAGCCTGGAACACACCAGGTACATGCATGCATGGGTGCCCAAGACCTGCAGACTGGAAGACCGGAGGCAGGGAATCGTGGTATGACCAGACCCTGTGAAGGATATTCATCTGTCTCTCAGTCTCTCTCTCTCTCTCTCACTCTATCCTGAAAAAATTTAAAATTTGTTTTTAAAAAAACTGGTTCAAGTTAGAAAGATAATTTTTTTTTGGAAAGATAATTTCTTACGCTGAACCTACATAAAATTACAGGCAAGTTAATTAACTTTAGGCCCTATTTTAGGAAACTAGCAGTTTTTTAGCATTTAATGTAAATGGTTATTATCTCCATAGGAGGTGATGGGTGTAGCTGTCAAGATTAATAATGAATGCAGATCTGAGAACATTATCACATATGGGGTAGCGTCTGTGAGAGTGATGGTGGAAATAAAGCATCCCTGTTGACAACCAGAAGGGACATTTTATCATCACGTATATAATCTTTCCACATGTTGAAAATTCTAAAACTCTTCCCAAATGAGATTTTTCCACCCCACCTTTTTATAAAACTCTTGATCATTTTAAAGTAAAGTTTTTCAAGTTCCTAGACTGAGTGGTGTGTTTTAAACTTTAATAAGCTATTTATTCAAATCAGCTCCTCAGAAATATTTCCTTAGAAGGAACTTGAAATATAGTTTATCTTATCTGTCAAAAGAACATTTCTCTAGTACCACAAAATTGTTCACAGGGAGACTAAAGACCTGTTGGATGTCATTTCAGTACTCACAATCTTCATATCAACCTGTATGAGAAGGCACGATTTTAAGATAAAATCTTCCATTACCTATTACTTAGTTTTAATTTTTGTTATTACTTCTCAGTGCCTTCTATATAATGTTTCTAGACATAGTCTCATCTCCCTGCAGGGGAACATTACAACTTTGCAGTTCCCATCTACTTTCATCTCCGTAGATTCCTTTTCCCATAAAAGAAATGTTTAAATTATATTTTATGACAGTGGTATAAAGATGAATATTTCAAAATATCATGTTTAATACATGACAGTTGTTTTGACTTCAAAGTTAGTTTTGGGGAGACCAGCAGATGGTGTAATGGTTACATCACTGGACTTCCATGTAATTACCATGATTTGAGTCCTGGTAGCTTAAAACTCAAACTGGGCATGTATACATGTGTGCCCAAGATCCTGAGAGGAGAACGGAGGAGAAGGGATTGTAGTGTGGCCATCTCCCCTGGGGAGTGATTTCTTGCCTTCTGTCTCTGTCAGTCTCTCTTTCCAGCAAATTCGTGAGCCCTATGGCAAAAACCTCTCTTTAAAAAAAAAAAAAAAAAAAAAAAAAAAAAAAAAAAAAAAAAAAACTTAGTTTGTAGGTCTCTATAGGTGGGCCACAGTACCCGCTGATGGATAGGGGGACCTGTCTCTCTCTCATTCCTTTATTTGGAGGTGTAATTTGTGGGTAGATTGCTGACGAGCCCATGAGGATGTAGCTCAGGTCAGGTCCGTAACAGAGAATCCACGGAAGATTCCAGAGCTATAGAGAACTTGATTTTCCAGAACAGGGCTGAGACCAAACCATGGTATAGCAGTAACTAACTGAACCCGGACAGGGAAGGTACTCGGTTCACATTCCAGGACGTTCTGGAGCATGCCTGGTGAGGGGAAGACCATTACCAAAGCCTTGAGGATTTGTAGCATCATTTCTTTCAGCTGTAGGGTAGGATGTCTTTCTAGTTCCTCATCCATATCCACCTTGGCCAATTCTAAAGCATAGACCCTCTCAGATGTCCTCTGGGAAGAACAATTCTACCTCCCCTGCCAGCTTCTCCTACATCTAGGGGAGGCTCCTCTCACATGCTCACCATCACAGAGCCATTGCCTTTATGTTTTCCAGGTGGTAGAAACATTTGCAGCACTGCTGTGGACTGATTCTATTTCAACTTTTTTTTCCTTTTAATAGGATTTAAAGAAGCACAGGATATAAGCACATGTACTCAGCCCACTGTCTTGAGCCAAAAGCCCAGATCAAGTATTAATACTACCATTTTCACACAGAGGACACCCAGACCTAGAGAGCTGAAGTAACTTCCACAGGGTCTCACATCTGGCATATGATGGCTCTAAACTTGTACCAGATCTTTCACCTTGTATCATACAGCTTTTGCTCAAGGAGTCATAAAAGATGCATTTATAAATTCTCTCCGTAATTTACAATTAGAGAAGAAAATGAATATGTATAACTTTTATCTTGAAAATCCATTGTTCCTTTTTTCATAAGCTGTCACAAAGCTCAGCTTTCAATTTAGCCACTAATTTTATGCCTTTTTCCTGGCATAAGTAATTCTTCTCTTCTAGATGGCTTCCAGTTTTTCTCTCTCCGTTTTTTTCTTTTTCTTTTTTTTTTTTTTTTTTTTTTTTGACAAAGAAAGCACCCCCTAGTGAGACATGGTCCTACTGCAATCCTTTTTCTTTCATTACTCCATCCCATCAGGATTCAAGGTGTACAGGTACATACATTTGATGTATATTTTACATCTGATGTGTTTTAAAATACAATTGACATATCTTTTGACCTGCTGGGACTGGGATTTGAACCATGGTTGACTATGCGGAATCCAGCTTTCTATATGCAGGGCTTAACCACTGAGCGATACTGCCAAATCTCTCTCTCTCTCTCTCTCTTTCTCCTTAATGTTTCTATCATAAGCCTCCTCAAATTATTTTGGAAGTTACAATTTGTTTATTGATATTTCCTAGGCAATTTGAAATGGAAATGAACCTTAAAATATAAAGAAAACAGACCTAGAGAGATCAAGTTATGTGCTCAACATGACAAAGCCAGCTCATGTCAAACTTAAGAATGCCCAGGTCTTGGGGACCAGTAGTTAGCGTAATGGCTATGTCGCTGAAGTCCCATGTAGCTGACCACAGTTCGAGTCCTGGATCCAGTGGCTTCAACTCACGCCAGGCCTGTGTGCGTACATGCCCAAGATCCCAAGAGGAGAATGGAGGAGAAGGGACTGCGGTGTGGCCATCCCCCTTGGGGGGTGATTTCTTGCTTTCTGTCTCTCTCTGTCTTCCTGACGAGCGCACGCACCCTATAGCAAAAACCTCTCCAAAAAAAAAAAAAAAATGGGAAACAACTCATTTAATAATATGAAATTTATAAAATAAACTATAGCACATGAATATAATAGGATACCCTGCAGACTTTAAATTGTGATGCTTAAATTCTTTACAAAAAAAAAGAAAAGAAAAAAAGAATGCCTAGGTCTCGACTTCCAGGTTAATATTCTTTACAAGCCAACGAGAATTGGCTCAATAAATTAATAAGTTGATGAATAAACAAATTTGTATTAGTGCCTATAACAGGAAGAATTCATTCTTTTCTTATTCATTATTTGACGTGTCTACTCATCCCCAATACATGGTAGAATTCAATCTTAACCTAAAGATTTCTTCTTACGGTCTCCCTAAAAAGCCTCTTACTTCTGTGACCTGTCTTTATTTATGACCTCAAGAGCCATCTAAATGCTGATGACCTGCCACTATTTGGTGACCTCCCCCCCAGTCAAAAACCTCCCTTTTATGTTCAAACTATGCATATCTGATCCTGAGATGGATATTGAATTTGAGCTGTGAAATATTGCTTTCCTTGACCAAAAATGAAGATTTTCTGCTGAGACTTTCCCCTCCAGATTCATTTCTAGTGGCTTCTATGCACTAAGTGCTAGACAGGTCCAAGTGAACAGTATCCAAACATCTGAATACGATTAGGGTCAGAATATTCGTCTAGTCCCACTGAATCTGATGCACAAAGAGTGAAAAAGGAACAGACGAGAGATTGCAGATCACCTCCTTTTGCACGTCTCTGAACGCTCAAGTTGAATTTCAAGAATTAGGAAGAAACGCACCATCCATCAGATGACTAGAAATCACCTCAGGGTCACAAGAAATATGGGAAAGCAAAAAAATGCCTCTCCTCCAAGGGAAAAGAATAATTCCTCTTCATCCTCAGACAGTACAATGAAACTCATGGAAATGTCTGATAAAGAATTCAGAACATTCATAGTGACAAAGCTAATAGAGATAGAAGAGAAGAGAGACAATAAACTGCAGAAGAGGCAGGAGAAAGGAGCTGATGAGTTCCAGGAGGTTAGGAAATTATTGCTAGATCTAAAAGAGGAAATACACACTATAAAAAAGAATCAAATGGACCTATTAGAAATGAGGGCTATAATACAAGGAGTCAAAACCTCTCTTGAAATAATTAAAAGCAGACTAGATCATACAGAAAATCGAATCTCAGATGTAGAAGAGAAAATTGCTGGCCTAGAAAAATCTACCATGAAGACTGAGAAAATTGCCCAATAAAATGAGAATAACATACAAGAAATACTAGATACCATCAATTGTCTAAACATCCAGATAAGAGACTCATAGGGCATTGATAATCTATTCCATGAAATCCTGGAAGAAAACTTCCCAAACCTAGAGAGGCATT